>NC_073694.1:88562535-88783554 GCF_029784165.1 Wyeomyia smithii
AACCGCCCTAACTATCAAGTGGTGGAAGACGACCAGAATGAGCACAATGAGTACAATCAGTACAACGACTATAATTACTACCATAGCCAATATTCTGATAGCCAATATCCCGATGTGACCGAAAATTCAACCCAAGACGCTGACGCAATTCCAGACCAGCAAACAGAACCAAATGGAAGTACAGACGTAACAGAAGACGACTTAAATTTTCATCTGGACACCGCAACTCAGCTAGCAACATAAATAATTTCATTCCATATGTAGAAATAGGAACGTCTAAGGGAAAACTTAAATTTTTAATCGATACTGGTGCAAACAAAAACTACATCAGTACAAAACACGTCAATTTAAATAGATGCAGAATCACACACCCAGTAAAAGTTCGAAATGTGTCAGGCTCCCACAAAATAGACAAATTTGTAGAATTTAATCCCTTCCCGAACATTCAATCAAACAAGTTGACTTTCTATGTTTTCGATTTTCATCCTTACTTCGACGGACTAATAGGCTACGAAGCTCTTAGACAACTTAAAGCCGAAATTCTCACCAGCTCTAACGAATTAAAACTAGGAACCACAAAAATAACTATGTTAAAAAAATATCCATCCTCAACAAGAATCCAATTAAATGCACATGAAACGAAATCTATAGAATTGCAAGTTCTTAAAAACTGTGTTGATTTTCTTTTATCCAAAAAATATATACTACAAAACAAAATTCTTCTTCATTCCGGCATATACACAGCAGAAAATTCTAAAGCTACCATTATGATTTCTAATCTAGCAAATAATCCTGTCGAATTGAATCTGCCCGCCGTCGAAATCGATATTTATAACTATGAAACCGGCTATTCCTCTCCAAATGAACCCAATCCCGACGAAACCAGACTTTTCGAACAATTACGCCTCGACCATTTGAATACCGAAGAGAAGAAAAATCTTATTAAATTGATTGCTCAGTACCAATCTATTTTCCATTTGAAACCAAGAACGTTAAGTTTTACTAATGCCGTGAAACACAGTATTGAAACTCAAGACAATATGCCAATCCACTCAAAAAGTTATCGCTACCCCTATCACCTCCGAGACGAAGTACAAAAACAGATAAGAGAGATGCTTGATCAAGGAATCATCAGACCCTCAAATTCTCCATGGTCATCTCCTATATGGGTAGTGCCAAAAAAGCAGACGCATCAGGACAAAAGAAATGGCGACTTGTAGTCGACTATCGTAAATTAAATTCCAAAACTGTAGACGACAAATACCCAATGCCTAACATCACCGAAATACTTGATAAACTCGGTAGATGTAATTATTTTTCAACTCTCGATCTCGCTTCTGGGTTCCACCAGATCGAAGTCGAAACAAAAGATATACCGAAAACCGCATTTTCGGTAGATCATGGGAAATATGAATACGTTAGAATGCCTTTTGGATTAAAAAACGCACCATCTACCTTCCAAAGAGTGATGGACAACGTTTTAAGAGAATTAATTGGAACCGTTTGCCTTGTGTATATGTATGATATAATCATTTTCTCTACCTCACTCCAGGAACACCATCTTAATCTTAAAAAAGTCTTTGACGCACCACAGAAATTTAATCTTCAAGTGCAACTTGATAAGTCAGAATTCTTGAGAAAGGAAGTAGCTTTTCTTGGACATGTTGTCACGTCCAAAGAAGTGAAGCCAAACCCCGATAAAATCATAGCCATAAAAAACTGGCCATTACCAAAGTCCGAAACGGAACTTAGAGGATTTTAAGGTACTATCGGATATTACAGGAGATTTATCAAGGATTTTGCAAAAATCGTAAAACCACTTACGACCCAACTGCGCAAAGGCGAGGAAATTAAACATTCCGAAGATTTCATTATGACCTTCAATAAATGTAAAACACTACTAACAAGTAGCCTCGTTTTACAATACCCCGATTTCAGCAAACCGTTTATTCTAACAACGGATGCTAGCAATTTCGCTATAGGTGCCGTATTATCGCAAGGACCTATAGGCAAAGATAGACCCGTTGCTTTCGCTTCAAGGACTCTGACGAGGACGGAGGAGAAATATTCAGTAATAGAAAAGGAATTACTTGCTATCTTCTGGGCCTGCAAATATTTTAGACCCTATTTGTTTGGAAAAAAATTCACCCTTTTTACCGATCACAAACCGTTGACCTACATATTTAGCCTGAAAGATCCAAATGACAAGATGATTAGATGGCGCCTCCGCCTAGAAGAATTCGATTACGAGGTGAAATATCGCCCCGGTAAGCAAAACATCGTAGCCGACGGACTGTACCGTATTAAAACAAGTGAGTTGAATGCTAATGAACTCGAAAATTCGTCCGACGACGCTACTTGCCATTCAGCCGATACGGACGACGGTGAGTTTATAAGTATGACATTGCACCCTATTAACTACTTTTCAAACCAACTGATTTTAAAAACCGGACCGGAAGATAAAAACGAATACGAACAAGTGTTTCCTAGAGTTCATCGAAGAATAGTGACACGTGCTAATTTCTCAGTTGCTATAATTTATAATATTTTCAAGGAATATTTAGATCCAAAAATAGTAAACTGCATAATGTGCGACGAAACATTAATTAATACACTGCAAATAGTTTAACGCAATTATTTTAGCAGATGTAAAACATTTTGCATCAAAATAAGTCAGAAAATTTTAACTGATCTCCAAACTGCGGAAGAACAGAATGACGTTATCGAAAGAATTCATACTCGCGCACATAGAGGTATTCCAGAAAATTTAGCCCAATTATGCAGAGAATATTATTTTCCAAATATGAAGAAAAGCGTCAGAAGATTTGTTCTGCTTTGCGAAACTTGTCGGTGCGAGAAGTATGAACGACGACCTTATAAACCTACTTTGGCCGAAACTCCGCTACCGAAACAACCTCTAGACATTGTACATGTTGACATCTTCATATGCCAACCTAATATCTTTTTATCAGCAGTAGATAAACTTTCGAAATACGGTATCTTGATCGCTATCAAGTCCAGATCAATACCCGACATTCGCTCTGGATTTACTAAACTCATTTCCACTTTTGGGCTCCCTAAACTCATCGTGACCGATAACGAACCAGCGATGAAATCGGTAGAAGTTCGAGGCATGCTTCACGATTCTGGTGTCGAAGTTTATTACACACCTTCTAATAAAAGTGAAGTTAACGGTATGGTTGAAAGGTTCCATTCGACAATAAGCGAAATCTATCGCTGCGTACGTGAAAAGCACGAAGAGTTATCCCAAAAAGAAACTTTCTGATTAAGCGTAGGCTATTATAATAACACGATTCATTCTAGCACAGGACTAAAGCCAAGAGAGGTGTTCTACGGACTAAGGGACGGGGAAGATCGACCACTGGATGCTGCGAAAATTTCAGAAAATAGCCGAAAGGTTTACGACGAAGCAATGCTGGCGCTACCGAAAAAACAAGATTTTAAATAAAACAATTAAATTATTAAATTGGAATGCTCGCTCATTGAAGGCCAATGAGAATGAGCTTTTTAATTTTTTAACAGTAAATAATGTGCATATTGCAATTATTACTGAAACATTTTTGAAACCTAACATAAAATTAAAATATGATCCCAATTACGTGGTTCATAGATATGATAGGATTCAGGGTTCCGGCGGTGGAGTTGCAATTGTTATTCATCGCCGAATCAAACATCGTGCTCTTCCCCATCTTGAGACGAAAGTTATTGAAACTTTGGGAATTGAAGTTCAAACTGAACTTGGGATTTTATTTATTGCCGCAGCATATTTACCATTTCAATGCACACGCGAGCTCAAAAATTATTTTAAAGGTGATTTACAAAAACTCACCAGAAATCGTTCGAAATTTTTCATGATCGGCGATTTTAACGCTAAACATCGTCCATGGAATAATTCTCAAAGTAATTCCAATGGCAAAATTTTATTCAATGATTGTTCTTCAGGATACTATTCTATTTTGTCTCCGAATAGTCCTACATGCTTTTCTTCTGTAAGAAACCCTTCAACAATTGATTTGGTGCTGACAGATCAAAGTCATGTATGTAGTGATTTGATCACACATGCTGACTTTGATTCTGACCATCTTCCAATAACTTTTTCTTTATCACATGAATGAGTTTTAAACCCTATGAGCTCTGTTTTTAATTATAACAAAGCTAATTGGGAAAGATACAAAAATTATATTGAGAGAAATTTCAATAATGAGCTTGATTTGCAAAACGAAGTGAATATTGATTCCGCTTTGGAAGCATTAAAATGTGCAATTGTTGATGCCAGGAATTATTCTGTTCCAAAGGCTCAAGTGAAATTTGATTCATCAATAATTGACGAAAATCTTCAACTTCTAATTCGTTTGAAAAATGTCCGCAGACGTCAATATCAACGTTCTCGTGACCCTGTTTTTAAAACTATTTATAAAGATTTACAGAAAGAGATTAAACATAGATTTACTCTTCTGAGAAATCAAAATTTTGAGACTAAAGTTGAAAAATTGAAACCATATTCAAAACCATTTTGGAAGCTGTCGAAGATTCTTAAGAAACCTTCAAAGCCTATTCCAGTTTTAAAAGATGGTGAACGTTATCTTGTATCCAATGAACAAAAGGCTCAAAGACTTGCTCAGCAGTTTGAGAGTGTTCATAACTCAAATTTGAATTTTGTGAGTCCAATTGAAAATGAAGTCACACGTCAATTTGATTTAATTTCTTCCCAGAATTTTTTACCTGCAGAAATAATTGAAACTAACTTGAATGAGATTAAATCAATTATTAAAAATTTCAAAAATATGAAAGCACCTGGTGACGATGGAATCTTTAATATACTAATCAAACATCTCCCTGAGAGCACAATGGATTTTTTAGTGAAAATTTTCAATTGCTGCTTCAAAATTGCATATTTTCCCAAATTATGGAAAAATGCAAAAATTACTCCCATTTTAAAACCGGATAAGAACCCAGCTGAAGTTTCAAGTTATCGACCAATCAGTTTGCTTTCTTCAATAAGTAAACTGTTTGAGAGAGTTATTCTTAACAGAATGATGTCACACATCAACGAAAATTCAATTTTTGCAAATGAACAGTTTGGATTTCGCCATGGGCATTCCACAACTCATCAATTGCTCAGAGTTACTAATATGATACGAGCTAACAAATCTAAAGGTTATTCCACTGGAGCTGCTCTTTTAGACATAGAAAAAGCATTCGACAGTGTTTGGCATAAAGGTTTGATTGCGAAATTGCAAACTTTTAATTTTCCAATTTTCCTAATCAAAATTTTAAAAAATTATCTTACTGATCGAACTCTGCAGGTTGTCTATCAGAATTCAAAATCTGATAGATTTCCTGTCAGAGCAGGTGTGCCTCAAGGTTCAGTCTTGGGTCCAGTCCTGTACAACATATTCACTTCAGATCTTCCTGATTTGCCTCCAGGATGCACAAAGTCATTGTTCTGCGATGACACAAGCATTTCCGTAAAAGGAAAAAGTCTTCGTGTCATATGCAGTCGATTGCAGAAAAGTTTAGATATTTTTTCTTCCTACTTGCAAAAGTGGAAAATCTCTCCCAATGCTTCTAAAACTCAAATGATAATTTTTCCGCATAAGCCTAGGGCTTCTTTCCTCAAGCCAAACAATAATCACGTTGTCAAGATGAATGGGGTTATTTTAAGTTGGTCCGACAAGGTTAAGTACTTGGGACTAATTTATGATAAAAAACTTATTTTCAAAGAGCACATTGAGAGTATACAAGCCAAGTGCATTAAATATACGAGATGTTTATATCCTCTCATTAACAGGAATTCTAAACTTTGTTTAAAGAACAAACTTTTGATTTACAAACAAATTTTTAGACCAGCAATGCTTTATGCTGTACCGATCTGGTCAAGTTGCTATTCAACAAGGAAGAAAACGCTCCAAAGGATTCAGAATAAAATTCTGAAAATGATTTTGAAGCGTCCTCCTTGGTTTGGTACACTCGAATTACATAGACTTACTGGTGTTGAACCATTAGAAGCTATGTCAAATAAAATTATTAACAATTTTCGACAAAAATCGTTGCAATCCTCAATTGCTACGATAAGCTCTCTTTATAGCCAATAAGTTAGCAATTAAGTTAGTTGTAAGTTTACTTCCCCTTTTCTGACAAGTAGGTTTAAATCCCTACGAATGATAAGTCCTAATTGCGAAAGCAAACAAATCCTAACAATTAAAATTACAAATTTCTAACAGTGTTGAGAAGTCACCATTTGTGGTTGGACACACATACTCATTATTTACTAATATTTATCATAAATACTTAAGCTACTAACAAATCCCCCCTTAAAAAAAAAAAAAAAAAAACCGAAAAAACAATCGAAGGACCTTCAGTGGCACAACAAAAACCGAGAGGTTGAACCATGCTTGCAACCCGACGATACTGTGTATGTGGCACGGCAAGGAATCAAAATTAAAACCAAAGCATAGTTCAAACCTTATAAAGTAGTCCACGATTACAGGAAGACTTTCCAGGATAACGCCAGAAGAAAGATTCACAAATCGAAAATTAGAAGAAAGCAAAAAGCCTGAATGTCCATCCATAATCACACTTTATCTTTTCTCATTATAGATGTTCAACTTCATCCTCCTACTCATCGGACTTGTACAAACCACTCGGACCAAGGTGGTTCTGACTGACTTGACAAGACATCCAGGGATAGTGGCATTCCAGGAACGCGAGGCAAAAATTATCCAAAATCATCATTTACACTTACACGTCAATAAACTAGAGACATTTCAAAGTTGCATAGATAATCTAAAATACACTTTGAAATCTCTCGAATACAGCGACAAAGCTGGAGAATTCCAAGAAATCCTGCAAATAAGAATGAATGGATTATTGGAATCCTTTAGCAAATTACAACCCATTAGACGACATCGACGCGGACTGTTTAACCCACTCGGCTCATTCATAAAACTACTCTCAGGTAACATGGATAACGACGACTTACAAGACATCTACAAAACCTTGAACGAACACGAAACTAAAACTAACGAACTGGTACGTAACAACGAAAGACAAATACGCATTAACAACGACTTTCAGACAAAAATTAATGCAGTAATAGAGCACGTAAATGCTCAGCAAATACTAGTCATGAAAGAAATCTCTGCTCTCAAAAACCATCTTTCGAACGACAGTAATTTATTGTTCAGACAATTATTTCATAAATTGTTATTTAACATCGATACATTAGAAAGACAAACAAGAGAAATATTCGAAAATGTCCAAATGTCAAAACTAGGGATATTACCAACAGCCATGTTGTCAGGAAACGAAACTTTTTTTATACTCAAACTTCTAGAAGAGCAAGAGATAGTAATAACAAACTTTGACCAAGTTTTTGAATACTTAGAAGTACACACATTACACAATGGAACTCACATAATTTTTGCTATCCAAATTCCAAAATTTCTCGAAGGCAAATTCAATTATGTACTATTTGAAGATATACCAGAAAACAACAAAACCATTATAACAAAATTCAAAATAGCAATAGTTGGTAAAAATACAACTTACGTTTTAGAAAAAAAAGTGTCAGATAGTAGAGCAGTACAGGGTGTGTACGAGAAAAGACCTCCTGGACATCAACGACGATCAATGCATTGCTAATGCACTTCAAGGCACCGAAGCAGCCTGCGATTATAAGGAGATCGAAGGCAGAGCAGAAGTCCGACAGATAAACAGTCACACGGTAATTATCAAAAATGCAATAGAGCCGATCAATATAATTTCAGACGAATGCAGCCTAAGCACGAGAAGTATCACTGGAACTGTTATGGTGACTTTCGAAAGGTGCTCTCTGGTCATTAACGGCACGCTGTACAAGGCCGAGGAGACTATGAGCGAACATAAGTTGACATTAATCCCAATGTTCGGAATAACCTTCCTAGAAACCTCTATACAGAAAGAAGTTGACGTGCACAAACTAAACCTTATGCACATTACGAATCTCAACCACGTCCAACAACTAAAATTACATCAGGAAACCTTCCAAAAGCTATCATTCGGAGGTTTCATTCTGGTTTTATCAATATTAACAATTTTAGCAAAACGTTTATGCGAAACATCCAATCGTAAAACAACTATAGTCACAACCACTTGCGAAGAGGCCCGGTTTCCTCCGGTTTTCATCTCTACAGCCAAAGACAAATCTTATGGAGATTCGGGACGAATCTTTTCAAGGGATGGAATAGTTAACAACGCAACTAACTTCGCACCTCAACGCACCACGTGCAGCAGCGTCAGCAGAAGCAACCAAAGCCCGGCTGGAAGTATGTCGATTGGCAACAACCCGTTAACGTGACCGGCACCTGTTCTGCTTTCATCAGCAAAGGTGCAGACTTCGACCACCGAACCATCGCCACATGGACAGACTTCGACCACCGAACCATCGCCACATGGAGACACTACCAGTAATGCGAGGTCAGCAGATTAACCAAGTATGTAGGGCCAGAACAATTAAAATTATCCTCAATAAAGTCAGTCTAGTTTAAGCAGTGAAGTCGTGTAGTTATTTTTCAAAAACGTATCCGTAGCATAAAGTAAGTTAAGTTATATATATATATATATATATATATATATATATATATATATATATATATATATATATATATATATATATATATATATATATATATATATATATATATATATATATATATATATATATATATATATATATATATATATATATATATATGTATAAATATATATATATATATATATATATATATATATATATATACATTTTTTTTTGTTTCAGGTGGAGGGGAAATTTGCCTTCAAACTGTGAGGTAACCAACCTCAGGGAGTGTGGGGTTGGTTTGAATCAGTGACCGGACCCACTAAAACCCCTCCAGTCTCCAGCCCATAATACTCCCCGGGACCACCGCTAGGTATTGCTTCGGGGAGCGGCTTTTGTGCTCTGTGCACCCTTTTGGTTCTTTAGGTCACTTTGCTAACTTAGCTAACTAACCTGGAGACTGGCCGTTAGCTAATACTGGCGTGTCGGTGGTCAACCTGTCGCCTGTTTTGCAATTCTAAAACTATTTGAGAGGCAGCTGTACAAACCGCCCTCCAAATGTTTGCGTCTTTACACATCCTCCGAACTAGGTTGTCCGAAGTGGTGTTCGGCCCGCTCACTACCATCATGTCGCTCCGCGCATGCACAATACGAGGGCACACGAAGAAGACATGCTCAGCAGTCTCTTCCGCATCCGCGCACTCGGGACACATGGAGGACCCCGCATGCCCGAATCTGTGTAGATACTGCCTGAAGCAACCATGACCTGACAGAATCTGTGTCAAGTGGAAGTTAACTTCTCCATGGCGCCTCCCGACCCATCCGGATACGTCCGGAATAAGTCGATGCGTCCATCTACCCTTTACGGAATTGGACCATTCCTGCTGCCATCTGATCATTGAGAATGACCTTCTGGTACCTTAATGGCTATGCTGATAGGCATCATGCCGGACAGGACGCAGATTGCGTCGTATGACACTGTACGGTACGCGCTCACAACCCTCAGGCACATTAGCCTGTAGGTACTTTCCAGTTTACGACGATGACTGTTGGTACCTAACGCTTTGGACCACGCTGGCTCACCATACCTAAGTATGGACGAAACCATGCTGGCAAGAAGTTTACGCTTGCTGCCATATACCGCTAAGCTATTCGACATCATTCGAGATAGTCCTGCAGCGGCCGTTGAAGCCCTCTTACAGGCATAGTCGACGTGACTCTTAAATGTGAGCTTATTGTCAACCATAACCCCTAAGAGCTTCAAGGAACGCCTTGAGGTAATGGCTCGTGGCGTGGAAAGAATCCCTCGATGATACGCTCCAGCATCGCTGGTGATCGCTCTGCAGGCGCCAACACGCCTTTGGTCTTCGCCATTACGACTCTGTAGGCGTTGCCCCACGGATTCGTATTGGCACTCGCGCATAGCCTATCGAAGCAGGCCCTCTTGCTCGCCTTTATCGCACTTTTAAGCGCCGATCTTGCAGATCCGGATGCTACACGGCGCTCTACTCTCTGTGCATCGGTACGTGCACGTTGCAACATCCGTCTTGCACGGAGGCACGCGCTACGGAGGTCCGCTATCGCGTCGGTCCACCAGTATACCGGTGACTTACCATTCCTAGGTTGGCGAGTCCGAGGCATGGTGGCGTCGCACGCCCGCGATAATGTGGCAAGAAATTGGTCAGCACTCGGGCGGAGCCAACTGCCCCCCTCGCGCTCTCTTCTCATTGCTTCTGCAAATACCTCGGCATCGAAATGCGATATCTTCCACCCGCGGACGGTCAGAGTATTGGTTCTACCCGTCGCCTGCCGCCTCACGTTATGGACTACGCTATAGCAGACCGACTGGTGGTCACTATAGGTGTGGCCATCGTCTACCCTCCAGTTCACGATCAGTCCTGGGCTGGAGAAAGTCACGTCGATGATCGACTCCGCACCATTTCTGCTGAATGTACACTTGGTTCCAACGTTGGCCAGATCTAGGTTGAGCTTTGCCAAAGCTTCCAACAAGATCTGACCACTCCGGTTCGTGCGGCGGCTTCCCCACACAACAGCCCAAGCGTTGAAGTCGCCCGCCACTACTAAGGGTGTTAGTCCCGTCAGCTCCATAGATAACAAATCGACCATCTGGGTGAACCTTTCGATAGACCAACGCGACGGAGCATAACAACTGCAGTAGAACACTTCGTCCATCTTGGCAACCGCGTATCCTTCATTTGAGGTTGACACAACCTCCTGAACCGGGAACTTGCTGGTCGTGCATATGGCCGCCGTACTGGACTTTTATGCAACCCAATTACCGTTTCCGGGAGGAATGCAGTAGGGGTCCGATACGAATGCGATGTCCGACCGCGACTCAGACGCTGCTTGGTATAGTAGCTGCTGTGCCGCATAGCAATGGTTCAGGTTCAATTGTGTCACCCTCACGCCCGTGGGCACCGCGGGCCTCCCATAAAGTGCTTGGCGTCCCGTTTTCCAGTACATACCAAGCACTTGAGAGGCTCCCCGCAGTCTTTAGCTTTATGGCCAGCACCACCACAACGCCTGCATAACTGGCTCCTATCGGGCCCCTTGCAGGTCCAGGGCTTGTGTTCTCCCTCGAAACACCTGAAGCAAACGTCCGGCTGCTGGAGTATGCTCAGGGGACATACTGACCAGCCAACCTTAAGTTTGGCTGTCTTCAGGGCCAGGGTTGCATCGGCCGATGCAAGCCGGAAAATGGCCACCTGGGTCCCCGCTGGAGCCTTACGGAGGTGAATTACCTCAGTGGCTACTTCCACTCCGCACTTCTCCTTGAGGGCCTGTGCAATATCGCACCTCTCGGTGATTTCATCCAGGTTTTTGAGCTGGAGAGTCACCTCTGAGGTGAGTTCCCGAATTTGCACATCTTTCCCAAGGACCTGCTCGGCTACCGTCTTGTAGGCAGCGCCCTTGTTTTTAGCATCCTCACGGAGCTCAAGGATCATCTCGCCGGTGCGAGAACGACGGATGGTCCGCACATCCGCTCCCAGATCCTTGAGCTGGGTTTCGCCTCTCATTTTCTTCAAGACTTCGGAGTACTTGGACCCATCCGTCTTGAGTATGAGAGCGTCACCCCTGCTTCGCGCCTTCTTTCGCATTTTTGGACGATTTTTCGCCTTCTCGTCGTCGCGCTTGCTGCCTTTTTGGCGCTTTCTTCCTCCCACGGTAACCCAAGGGTTTCTCGTTGCTGCCACTTCGGCAGACTTTTCGGCGGACTTGGAGGCCGTTGGTGCGCTGTCTCGCGGGCTTAGCACAACCAACCGTTTCTTGCTGTTCTCGGGGGCTTCCCCCGGAGTCTGCCTTGCTTTTTTTTGCGGCTGACCCGGAGGCGCAAACCGCTGCAAACGTGCAGGTGTCCGTTTGGACCGACTTCGTCGCCCTTCCGGTCACCTCTGTTCGCATTCTTCTCTGCAGCCACCGCTCTTGCCTTGAGCTCGGCGTGCTCCTTCTTCGCAGCATCGACGGAGGACCGAAGCATGTAGAGAGCCTGCTTCAGGTACTTCGTCGTGTTGGTGCGACTTTTCGCAAACTCGATTATGGCATCGAGCTGCTCCGACAGCGCTACTACCTTCGGTAGCGTGTCTCGCTGTCTTCCGACCGCCTTTATCAACAGTGGACCAGCCACTGCGATGTCTTGCGTCGATCCGGTAGGCGTACTGCCTTTGCCGTCTTCGCAGGCGTCCTTTATTGCATCCCTCTCCGCCTTTCTCGGCGGAGACCTCTGGATGCCTCCTCGAGCAAACGGGTTTTTCAACTCATCTGCGCTCATTTGTTCATCTCCATTTTTTTTAATATTCATTCTTTTTAAGTGGGTCCCCCTTCCAGCCGCTATCCTTATCCATACTGGAGTGGTCGCCTATCTGGTCCCATGGTAATCTATGCCGAAGCAGTGAGGCCATGGCTAGGGGTGGCTGCCATAGCGCCTTATGAGCAACTATGACACCCCGGATTTCAAAACTGCTGGACCGATCTGCATTAAACTCGGTATGTAGAATCTATAGTAGCTGATGTATTACAATGACTTTGAAATTTACCCATTCCATAAGCGTAGCAAGGGAGGGGGAGGGAGGTTAATCAACTATTTGTATGCTCCTCAGCACCTAACTTGCTCACCGTGCCAATTTCGATCGGTGGGTGTGTTTCTATAACATTGATTTTTCTCTATCTCAGTGGCGTAGTAAGGGAGGGATATATTAATTTACTGTTTGTAAATTATTAAAATGCACATCGTTATATACAGGTGGTTTCGAAGATGAGGCTTTCATCTGAGACTTTGCTATATATCTCAGTGGCGTAGTTAAAGAAAAAGGGGGGGAATATGAATGCTGTCAACATTTATAAATTTTCAAACCGCTTATCCGATTATTATTTAATTCGGTGAAGAAAGGTCGTATATGTTTCTTGTTATCGCTCAACCTGCCAGAAGGGCAGGCTGCTAGAAACCCCAAGTCCCTGGCCGTTCCTCTGGGGACTTCCGGGGTGGGTGCTCACGACCTCTTTTCCGCCTGCTCGACTATGAGACGCACGAAGGCACTCAGGGTCGGCTCCGGGTCTACTTTCAGATCGAATTATTCAAAAAATCACAGTCTACTCTAAATCTTTCATTTCTACTCACGTTTTTGCCTAACTCTATCGCTCACGGTGTAATCTGGATACAGGTCGGCCGACCTTTCTGCTGCTGCGCGCGTTCTGCTGCTATCCTACTGGGAGGAGGTGTTCCCCCGGCCCGTCACAGCCTCAAGTCAGAGCACGTGTGACCTCGAGGGCGGGGTATCAACCGCGTATTTTCGTTGATCGGATATTTCGGCTGACTTTCGGCGCACTAACGGCGTCAAACCCGGCGTCTGGCGGTGCTAGTAGCTTACTCCAGTGTGGTTGTGCTGCTGGTGCTTTACCCCGGCCCGTCACAGCCTCAAGATAGAGCGCGTGCGACCTCAAAGGCGGGGGCTCAACCTCGGAACGGTTTTCTTGCCGGCTGCACTCGGCGTCAAAGTAATCTGCGACACTAGCGCGATATTAGCGGGGCCGATCTCTCCTTGACATCAATGGCACGAAGGTCATACCAACGGGTCCTAGCACGTGGACACACAAAAGCTCTCTTAGAGTCGTGGGGTATATGAGGGTTAGCATTGCCGATTAGGCTCTAATTTTCCATACCTGACTCGTCCGTACTCCACAGCGTTTCTCGAATTACTTCGATTAAAACTGCTGCACGCTACTTTATTTCTAGCGTATTTTTATAAGTAATCATTTTCTCACAGATATACTTTTCAGTTCGACGTATCTATCTGAAGTGGACGTCGCTGCAATCTTGCAGGAAGGACTATTTTATCTTCTAACTTTCTAAGCCACTGAACTGGAGTTTTGCGTTTTATTGTTTGACCGTGTAGAGTTCTGGAATGTATGTTGCACCGTGAGCCCTATTCAAATCAGCCGATACATTTCTGTTTCTCAAATCGATATACTAATAAACCATATATTGGCGCTTTTACTCTATATAATCAATTAATCGATCTTGCTACTCCCAATTATCTCAATTACTCAGTTGAGAGGGAGACGCTCGCTTGCTCTCTTTCGAACTTGTGACGAATCAATTCCGATAAACGTCAAATTAGAGCTGCATAATCACTTTACCCAATGTTGACAATAAGTCGTTGAGTGGGGATATCAAATTTGTTGTTGGTTTTTTTTAATATTTTACTTAGAATTTTGTGATTTAGTTATTTATCATTATAGTGTCGCTCCCTGATAATATGAAGAAGTTAGCCGGTTAAAATACTTTGGTGCATCATAGGATTTTCTTTGACAAGGAATGTTCGCATTTTTATATGGATGTTTCCGCATGTGTTATTCATATTATTAGAGAGTAAGTAACCATAAAGCTTACTGGTGAATATTAATTTACTAGTTAGGCAATTGGGTATGTGGCATCTTTCAAGTTTTAATCAGATTCGTCAGTTCTACTCTGGATTCTCTTAGAACTCATCAACAGTGAAAGAAAACATCAGACAACGAGTGAATTATGCAGGGCATCTGTGCTGTTGCGGATCCTCACTCGATTCATTAAATAATTCTACCAGGCATCACTCAGGATTCCCTGGTTTTAAATTAGCGGAGGAGAAAATACCGATGTTTTTACCATCTTCGTCACACAGTTCATACGAACTAGTTTCCCGCCTGGCTACGATCTTACACGGAAGATACTGAGGGGCAAACTTCGCATTGTATGCATCGCTCGCTGACGAAGGGGTAAATTTTCGTTTGTAGTCCTTTTCTCCTACTATGTACACCGGAGCAGTTTTCGAAATCGCAGATTGTAAATCCGGTTGCTCTTTTCGAAAGCATTTTCCAAATTTTTTGATACTTTACCGAATATTGCACGATCAATCTTCAGTTTATGTTGTACTCTTTCATTTTCAGAGAGATCTTTTCTGTCTGGCTCGCGCCTATGTTCCTCGCCGGAAGCAACAATTTCATACCCGTAAATGACTCGGAACGGCGTGAAAATCGACATCGACATCGAATGCCGAGTGTTATTGATAGTGAATTCGACTTCGGAAATGCGAGTATCCCAAAGACGCTGATTCGATTTGACATACGTTCGTATACAAGCATTGATGCTGCGGTTTAGTCTCTCTACTGAGTTCGCCTGGCTGTGATGACGCGCGTTCGTCCAGTGTTGGACTTTATATCGGTCAAGGAAAGTTTTAAATTCTTTACTCAGGAAACAGCTAGCGTTATCACTAATAAGTATTTCAGGTACCGAATACCGGCGAAACCATTGTTCCTCTATGGCCTTAATCGCAATGCTAGTGGATATCTTTCGTACTGGAATTAGCATGGTCCATTTAGAAAACAGATCGAAAAAAATCAGCAGATGGACATTGCCTGATTTACTTCGGGGGAGAGATTGAATGAAATCAATCGATAGTATCTGGAATGGTTTGGAAGTTTTTCGTAGCCAATATGGAAGCTTTGGTCGTGCACTTTCCGGAGAATCTCTTTTCGGAGACTTTCGAGAACACATAGCTTCCACTCGTAGCGATAATCCAACACCTCTGTTTTCGCTGGGACAAATTTAAACATTTCGCCATCTTCGATTTTACTTGTGATTATTGCGGTAGTGGTAGTCGATTTTCTAATCTAAATTATAATCAGGAGAGGCTTTTACTCTCTCAAATAAGCCCGCATACCATTCATCACTATTTTCACCAGTCTCTAGCGTTTCTACCGCTCGTGACAGAGCATCTGGAACCAGATTGTCTTTCCCACGTCGGTGCTTTATCTCAAGGTCGTAACCTTGCAAAGCGATGCTCCATCGACTCAATCGAGAAGAAGTGCACCACTTCCCCTTCATTATGTGGGTCATGGCGGAGGTATCAGTTATGACAATGAAATGGGTTCCCTCTACATAAGGCCGAAATTTTTCGATAGCCGATAACACTGCTAACCCTTCTTTCTCAGTGGCCGCATAAGCTTGTTGGGCAGGCGTAAGCTTTTGCGAGAAATTTGTCACAATTTTTTCTCCGTCTGATTGCTGCTGTGTGAGAACCGCGGCGATCGCACTGTCACTTGCGTTTGTTTGGATTTGGAAAGGCAAGGTGAAATCAGGATTACACAGAACCGGTGCAACAATCAGGCTTTCTTTGATACGTGCGAAGGCAGTTTCAGCAGCCTCGTTCTGAATAATAGATTTAGGTTTATTTCTGAGTAAATTTGTTAGCGGGGCGCTCATCTCACTAAACAAGGGGATAAAGCGCCTGTAGTAATTGGCCATTCCCAAAAATCTGCGCAATGCTCGAATCGAGGTAGGCCTCTCATAGTTTACAATAGGCTCTATTCTCTCTGGATTTGGTCTCAAACCCTTAGCCGAGAGGATATATCCCAAGTAGGGAAGATCAGGTACACAGAATTTTGATTTTTTTAATTTAATTGATAAGTTCGCTCTTTCCAATTGCTAAGCAACCTCTCGCAAGCTTTTCATGTGAGACTCGAATATGTCGCTTACCACGACAATATCGTCGAGATATACGAACACATTCGGTTCTAATTCCCCATATCCTAGTACTTCGCCTATATAACGCGCTAGGCTAGCTGGACTGTTAACAAGTCCAAAAGGCAGCCTGGTAAAGTGAAATAATCCTCTGCCAAGTACAGCAAAGGCAGTGTACTTGCGCTAATCAGGGTGTAGAGGAATTTGTAAAAATGCTTTGGTAAGATCAATCGTCGTCAGATACCGACTAGCTCCCCACCGGCTCAGAATGCGATCTTGATGGGGGAAGGGATAGGCATCCCTTCGCGTTCGATCATTCAAACGTCGTGCATCTAGGCACAAGCGCACCTCGCCTGTTGGTTTAACTACCGGCACCGTACTCAAAGACCATTCACTATTGCTTTTTTCTGTCACCCCTTGAATTAACAATTTGTCAATTTCTAGGCTAATCTTTCTTTGCATTTCCGGCGAAGTAGGATATGGATTGACGCCTATGGGAGGTGCATTTTTAAACTCTTCTTTTAGCTCGATTTTGTGAAACAGTAGAGGAGTTATATCTAATCTTTGGCCATCTTTAGCTATTTTAAATAACCCTTTTACTCTTTCCAGTTCCTGGGATTGTTCCTGGGTCAAAACTACCGTCTTATTTTCCCCCTCTACTATAGATTCATCACAGCACGTTACGTCCCCTCGACTCACTGTTAGTTTAATGTGGAAAGCCTTCCAGAAATCATCATAGCCTAAAATTAGTCTTCGGCAGAGATCTGGTGCTACCAACACTGGAAATATTTTGGTACGATTGTTGAACGTAATGGGTAAATTAACGTAAACTTCTACTGGCACATTCCTCCCACCTTCCGTGCTTATGGTGGTTTGGGAGGGAAATTGTTTCACATTCAGCGACTTTATTAAACTTTCCGACCATAAGCCTAATACAGATCGCTGTGCCCCGCTATCTAAAAGTCCCATTATCTCTGTACCCATAAGTGAAACTTTCACAAATGGTCTTTCATCATCGTGTACCATCACAAAACATTCTTCTACTTCTGGTTCGTCATGATAGTCACTATTAGTGGTTGGCCTGTAGCCACAGTTTAGTAAATCAGTTTTCGTATCGTTAGTATTGGGAGGGGTTGCCGCAATCGTTTCAGCTGCCTCCCTTAAGCTGAAACCTGTGCGTTTTTTCGACAAAACGAACACATACTGCTGTACACGTTTGCGAAGCCACAGATCCGGCAAAATTTTTGTCTTTCATCAGGACATTCGACATAATGATGTCCCGGTCTCCTGCAATTGTAACATGTTCCAATGGATGGACGTACATATTATTGGACCAATTTTTCGAGCGTGCCTCTACTTGAACCTTCAAACGGGTCACTCGCTTCCGACCCTGGTGTACTTTTAATTTTCTCGGCAGATGTATTCTGTGCTTTGATCACTAACTCCTTACTCTCGTGTTTTTGGTCTCGGTTGCTGCTAGTAAACACACGTGATTTACTGCCTGTTTCATCCATACCCATTTTATTTTTCGGGTTTCCTGTACGCACTACCTCATTAACCAGGGTCGTACGGTAGTGAGTCGTACTTTCCGATTGCTTTTGATACAGGTTGCTATAATTTTCGTCAACCAGTCTACCGTATTTTCTCAACTTGTTGAGCGATGGGATGCGTCTGCCCGTGAGAGCATTTTTGTAATCGTGGCGCATATTTCGCCAGATTATGTTAAATTTTCTCCGGTCGGACACTCCTTTCGTCATCGACTGGAAAATTTTCTGCATTTCATGAAAATAGTCACCAAACTTTTCTCCTCTCGCTTGTCGACGATTGGTTGCTTGAGTTTCCAAGTGAAAGTCCATATCTGGAGGAAGGAATTCGCGCTTGAGTTGCTTTTTCAGCTCCCGCCAGTTTCTGAAATCTTTACTTTCCACCCCCTCTATGTACCATTCGCGAGCACGACCAGCGAACAAATGCAATGCTGATCAGAATAGTTCGCGATCGCTCACCTCTTCCGATTTACTTCGCAGTTTTATTTATTTGAAGAACTCTGCCAATTTACGTCCATTGTCTTTTCCGTCATACTTTATTCGCCATTCTGAGATGGGAATTGGGTTGTTTAGCTATTAACGGATTTCAGATTTTTATATATCATCTGAAAGAGTGTGATTTTCTGAGCAAAACATAATTTTTTAAAACTTTATATCATTATTCTTCGATTTTTAAATAAAGAATAAAAATTCGCTCTAAATCGCTACAATGACAGTTGGTATATGGGCGAACTGTCATTGAAGCGATTTCGAGCAGATTTCGAGCAGTTTCAAATCGTGATTTAAAAAGCGAAGGACACCGATAGATTTTTTTGAAATCACGTTTTACTTAGAAAATGCAGATCTTTCAGATGATGTAAAAAACTGATATAGCTAAACAACCCAATTCGTTCCATTGGTTCTTTATTTCGTTTAGTTTTCGGGTGTTTCCGTTTCTTTTTTCTTAAATTTCGTCGTCGTGTTTCTTCTGAATCGGATGAGCTATCAGTTGTCGTATTTTGGGAACTATCACTCGATTCAGTAGTAGAGCTTTCAGATGACGTATGGGATTCAAAGGCTACCCTTTTTTTTATTTCCTCTGGGTTTATAGTGCTTAGTCTGCTTTTTCTTTTTTTCTTGGTCCCCTCTGAGCTATCTAAGCTCGACGTAACTCCTGTAGTTGTTTTCAAGTCTGAATCCGAAGCATCTGTAGTCGATACTTTTTCCGAATTCTTTGGTTTCAGTTTCGTTCTCTTTTCTTGTTTATTATTCTTTTCTCCAGGCTTTTGTCTTAGAGATCCAAGAGTATTGACTCGATTCTTAGAAACGATACTTTCTTCATTTTCACATTCCAACTTTTTGTTCAATTCAACTAGTAGTTTTTCAAGTCTTTTCTTCCTATTAATATTTTCTTTTGTTTCTAATTTTCTGTCTTTTTGTGCCTCAATTTATTTATTAATATTTATTGCAAAGTATACTTGTAGAGTAAGGCATTCTCCTTCTTTAATTCTACAATTGGATTGAATGTAACCACATCTTAAATATTAATTAATTATTTTGAACTTATTAACTTAAGATCCATTGATTTTTACTTTAACATCTTTAATTCCTTTCTTCTAGCCAATCTATACACCTGCGCATGAACCTCCCTCGTAAAGTAATATTTTTAATGTCGGCTGGGAGCTGGTTCCATAAAGTAATTGCTCGCACGAAAAACGAATCACGATAGTGAGAAGTAATGAATTGTGGCAAAACAAAGCTTCTGGTACGTGTGCCTCTGAAAAACTTGAGTTTTTCTGAAAGATAACGGGGACCATGATAGATTATTCTAAATAGATGTATACCGCGATTTTAGGAAAACGTGGAAAGAATATCCCAGTAGTTAACTATGGAGATGTGAAACTCGAGAAAAGGTATTAATATTTAAAATCCAACGCACACATCCATTTAGCGCAATTCTTAATCTGTCGAAAGCAGCAACAGAGGCGTTTGAAATTAATTCTAACCCATAGGTAAAGTGGGGAAGTAGAAGTGTTTTGAACAATCTAATTTTAACCGGAATAGACAGCATGCTTGCAGTTAGCCTTAAGTGACGTAAACCTGCGTAGATTTTTGAGCACTGGGTATTAATATAAGCATCCCATTCAAGATTGTGCTGAAAGGTGATCCCCAAATTAGAGATTTTATCAACATAATCCAAGGTTTCACGATTAAAAATTATACTCGGTAATGTAGACGGAATTTCTCGACGACTGATAAACATAACTTTTGTTTTGGAAGCATTTACAGAGAGAAGATTTCGTTCTGACCATCGGCTAACATTTTCAAGATCCGAATTAACGAGTACACCCATTTCATCAACTGAAAGATTGCCAGAGCAGAAATAAAGCTGAACATCGTCAGCAAAGGCGAAAAATCTCTGGGATCACGCCTTCCATTGCATGAGGAAGCAAAGCCGTTGGCGCCGGTCCGTTAATAAACGGGTCGTGAGTTAGGGTCCTGGGTGTGGAGTCGCCTCCCTGGGCGTCGGTGATTGGCCACAACTGTGGCGGAACTAGACCGACGGAAAATAAGCGAGAATAAAAAAAAATCGTCAGCAAATATATGTATCATGCAGTGCCTGAGAACTGTTGACAAATCATTAATAAATAATGAAAAAAGCAAAGGCCCAAGTACTGACCCTTGAGGAACCCCTGATATTATGATGACCGAATTCGATAGAGTTCCTTGCGTTTCTACTAATTGAGATCGATCACAGAGGTAAGACCGAATAAGGTAGACTGCCTCTCGTGAAAAGCTGAACTGGTTTGATAGTTTTTGCAGTAATTTGGCGTGGGAAACCCTATCGAAAGCTTTTGAAAAGTCTATTAAAAGCAAAAAAGCTACTCCTTTCTTGTCCACTATCTTGTGAATGTCGTCTTGCACCTTTAACAAAGCTGTAGTGGTGCTATGACCAGTTCTAAATCCTGATTGATATGGTGTAAGCAGGTGAAAAGTGTTGATGAACTCTTGTATTTGTTTTTTGGCAATCTTTTCAAAAGCCTTGGATAAAACACAGAGTATGCTAATGGGACGTAAATTATTTAAGGAGTTAATTCTAGGTTTTTTTGGTATTGGAATAACTTTTGACGCTTTCCAGGAACGAGGAAACTTAGAAGTTGAAAAGATAAGGTTGAAAACGAATGTAATAGGTGTAATAATGAAGGGTAAAATCAATTTTATAAATCTAAGAGGAATTCCATCTAAGCCTACCGCGTTCGAAGTGAAAGAATCGATAACTTTTCCGACTTCTAACTCATTACATGGAACAAATTTGAAACCATTTGGATTTTCGGGAGGAGTTGGGGGTATTTCATGATCACGAGTAAAGTTTTCGCTGAAAAAGTTATTAATTTCATCACTTGAATGAGATAACTGTGATTGATTATTTACGTATTTAGTAATATTGAGTTGCTTAAGTTTAGACCACAGTTGCTTGCTAGAGTTATTAGAATGCAAAGCTGAGGAAATGAAATCAGCTTTAGCTCTCTTTATTAAATTATTCACGCGGTTGCGCAATCGTCTGTACTGAGCATGATCGAAATCGCTTCTACTGCTGGTCCATTGACTATACGCAGCATTCCACGAAATCATGGCATTACGAATTTCTTCTGTTAAATGGAAGTTGATCGCTGAAGGATGGTAAGCACGAGCTGGGACAAACCTATGAAAGTGTTCTAAAAGTAGCGTATTCAAGAAATCAATTGCGAGATTAGAGTCGTGCATACTGTAAAGCAAAGACCAGTCGATTTGATCCAAACTATGATATAATTCTCTGTAGTTAATACGTCCATAGTCTCTGAAGTATCTTGGCTGATCAGCGGAAACGCGAGATATATTGAGGGATGAAAAAATTATGTCATGCTTAGAAAAACCAGGTGCAGATACTTGATTGAAATTAACAATGAACTCGTCATTATTTGTTAATAACAGATCAATTAGAGAGCAACCCCCTGAATAAAAATGAGTGGGCTGATGATTCACACAGCTAAAACCAAAATTGTCGGTTACATTGCTAAACTGCAAACTTTTACTATTTCTTTTATTTAAGTTCGTGTTAAAATCACCAATCAATATGATATTGGTATAAAGAAGCGAAAAATCAAATAGCTTGCTGTTTAAAACGGCAGCACAGTCTTCTCTAGGCGGACAGTAAAAAACGCCAAGCAAAAACTTTTCGGTAACATATTGAACCTCAATAAACAATAATTGTCGGTTACATTGCTAAACTGCAAACTTTTACTATTTCTTTTATTTAAGTTCGTGTTAAAATCACCAATCAATATGATATTGGTATAAACAAGCGAAAAATCAAATAGCTTGCTGTTTAAAACGGCAGCACAGTCTTCTCTAGGCGGACAGTAAAAAACGCCAAGCAAAAACTTTTCGGTAACATATTGAACCTCAATAAACAAAACTCAGTACAATTGCTGTCTTCTGCACCCGCATATAAAGTAGAGCTCGATAGGATTCTACATCGCAATTCAGGCTTGAAATAAACGCAAATGCCTCCACCACGGCTGTAAGAACGATCATGTCTATGTAGGTTATAACCAGAAAGTGCAATAGAATCGTCGGAAATTGAATCATGAAGCCATGTTTCAGTCACACAAATCACGTCGACTTTACTATTTACAAATAAGTCTTTAAATTCTTCAAATTTGCTCATTCCACGAGCGCATAAACTCTGAATGTTCATATGACATATATTAATGTTATCACTTTTGAGTGCCACATTCATCACGGCACGCGGGATACTGGCTATACCTCTATTTGCGCGAGCAATGCTCACTTGATTAACCGACATCATCGAAAAAAAAGAGCGGAGCAAATACAAATGAACTAAACTAACTAAACGAAAGGAATATAATGCTAAGACTAAAAAAACTAACATATAAATTTCATTTATCATCGTGATTATTAATACTAACTGTGGTTATGTACTTGGAGGTTTGCAGAAGTTGTAGATTATCATCGAAACTAGGGCATTGAGAAGCGTAGACACAACACCATGGTAGCAACAGCAGCATCGAATCCTTAGCAGCAGCGGCAGCAGCAGTAGGTCCAACAGCAACAGCATCAGCAGAATTTTCAGCAGAATTCTGGTTACTTTCAGGAGGGGAATAATCAACGGACAATAAAGGAGTGGAAACATGGAATATCATGGAAGGAAAATGATTTGACTAGGAAAGGTTATATATTTTTCGAACTAAACAGTTTTTACTGATCCAGGTTACGTATAGCCTCGGCTGAAGAATCGGCATTGGTTTTAACGAAGACGACCCCATGCTTGGTAAATACCTTCTGAATCCGGCCTTCCTTTTTTAGTTTCAAGGCATATCCTTTCAGCTGACGGACAGATTCACTTAGATTTTCGTTAAGGTAAACCCGTTTGGTAACGTCGAATCCAAGCTGCGACAGGTTGAGATTCCTTTGAAACAGGTAGCGATGAAAGAAGTCATCTCTAGCCGCTTTTATAGCAAACTGGAAAAGTATAGGTGGTGAAGAGCCAACGGCAATGGGAACTCGGGCCAGTCACTTCGAAAAGACAACTGGAACATCCGAGTCAGAGTAGCCCAGAGCAGAAGCAACTTTGAACAAATAGACACTCGTTTTTTTCTGACGGGTTGTACGGTACACCAGTAAGCAGGAGGTCAGCTGAATTTTCTAGTCTGGCGATAGCATCCCTATTGGTTCCTACGTCTATCTCCGTCTTCGTAAACTTTTCTGTTAACTGATTGATATCACGAGAAGTGTCATCTCTCAGCTTTTCCATTTCGCACCGAAGAGTACCGATTTCTTGCATTAGAGAACGATTTCCATCATTGATCTTCCTTTCGATACGCTTATTTCCCTCGTCGATCATCATTTGCATCCGTCCTAACAATTCTTCGAAATCATCGGTGCGGTCCAAATCATCGCTGGAACGTTTAAAGTTGTTGCCGAAAATTGCGGGGGTGAGAGACTGCGATGTTGACATTGTAGCATCTTTGTTCGTTTTGGCGGCCATAGAGCGAGTGACAAGGTTGTTGGTGTTCATTTAAATGACAGATCAGAATTCGATCAGATGAACACAATTGATGACGCCAACCGTAATTCACAGATGCGAATGGGTAAAGTGCCGCGAGATGATTTGTAAATTCACGGCAAAATTAGCACCACTTGAAACTGTACTTCACGTTACACAGGTGTAGCAGGAACCGATACCTCAGTTAATCACGATCAGGTTTTGTATGCAGCATTAAATAACGATAAAAAACTTCGCAAACCACGACAAGTCTAATCATTCACACCCTCCGTACATTGCTCGAATTAGCAAAAATTAGCAAATTTCTTGCTCCATTCTGGCTCTCTCTTGACCGAATTTCTGCATGACAAAATCCTTGAAAGCGTTCATTAACGGTGCAATATTTTCAATTTTTACCTGTTCATATTCTATTAACTAATCTAATATTTCCTCTGATTTTTTTTTGTAAAAATTTATTGAGTTAGTCTAAGTTTATCAGTTACAAAATTTTGTCAGTGTTCTATATCTAGATGAAAATTCTACGCAGCTAAATCTATCACTTTGGCATCACACGCAATAATAAAACTAATATATTCAATGAACTTTTTAAGAATTTCCACTCTTCGCCTTTTATTTATACCTGGTAAAGTAGGCCTTAGTAACTCATCGAAGTCGCGTCTAGAGGTGGGAAAAATGGTTCACTATAGTGAGCGGATCAGAGCGGTTCCGCTCTCTAAGATGAACTAGTTCTTTTTAACAGCTCACTCGCTCTTTTCTTTCCTACATAATTTTTGGTTTTTATCAGTGTAGCTTATTATCAGACACCGCAAGCGAGAGCCAGGTGAAAGCTTTACACCCAATTTGCCAAGGGCAAGGTCGCTACGATAGAACTCCCAGAAACAAGCTGCCACCAAACGTCTGCCCTGATGTGCATGACCTGCATTTCTCATCACCCAGCCACCATCCAGCCGCAAGAGCATGCAAAAAACAACTTGCAACAGTCCATACACAGGTACACGGGTTAGCTAACGCCGAGTACGCACACGAATGGATGTGGAACGAAAAGAACGAAAGAACTGATTCACTGATCTGGCAATCCGCTCGCAGGCTGATCAAAAGATTCAGTTCTTTGAAAGAGCGAAATCTTTCGCTCTCAGAAGAACTGGTTCTTCCGATGGCTCTTTTGTTCAGCTCGCAGGCAATCCGCTCACGATCAGAAGATTTCGATCTTTTAAAAAACTGATTTTCTGATCAGCTCGCGAGCGAATTGTCTGCATAGATTCAAGAGATCAGTGAACCAGTTCTTTCGCTCTTTTCGTTCCACTTTTCGTGTGCGTCCCGGCGTTAGCCAGCCCGTGTGCTGTGTGTGAACTGTGGCAAGTAGATTTTATTTTTTATTCCCGCGGCTGGTGGATGGTTATGCATAGGAGAGCAGGCAGCCGGTGGCAGCTATTTTCTGGGAGTTCTATTGCAGTGTCGCACGCCGCTTTGCGCTTGGGGTGTAAAACATTCATATGGCTCTCGCTTGCGGTGTCTGATCAACAAAATCAGCTTCAGCTTTTTGCTTGAAGTAAGGGGTGAGTTACCGCTCTTTAAAAAAGAGCGATAATCACTTAGTCACTTTGAAGAACCAGCTCTTTAGATCAGTTCGTGAGCGGATTGCCCACCTCTAGTCGCGTCGTCTCCATCCTCCTACAATATCTGTTAACCTCCGCTGCAGGACCATCCAAGCTGGACCGACTCGAGCACATGCACAGAATTTGTGATAAAGTGTTTCAGCAGTATTGTTGTCACAATATGTGCAGTTCTCATTCTATACTCGTTACATTACGAAGAGCAGTTTGCGATGCTCTACTTTTTCGTTTACGAGTAAGTAAAGTTGCGTCCGCTGCACCGAATTTATCTGTCTCGTTGAAATATTTTGCCACGTGCGTGGCTTGTTCCCTGCTGGATTTTTGCGTTCCACTCTTGGCACTTCAGTCTGTTGGATGAAATGCTGGTGGATTTGATCGGTGGAGGGGTTTTGTTGAATTTGGTTGGGGGGTTGGGGCAGATTTGAAAGGATTATTTTAAGGTCGGGGAAATGAATTGGGACCGCAGGGCGAGGATTTACTTGGAAAAGAAGGGACCTATAAAAAGGAATGGAATTGATCTCTCGTAAATGCCGGTTGATTGCGAGCGACTTACATTTAAGCGCCGGTAATTGTAGCTTAAGCCCGCCATATTCCTTGTTACGCGCCAACTGCATCATGGGTACGCGTGCGATCATGCCGCGCCATAGGAATGTACCCATTGTTGATGTGAATTTTGCCGTCACACATAAAGAAGGTAACACGAATGCGAGGTGCCATATTCTGGAGGTACCGAATGTGTTGAGCACTATGATCTTTTGATGCAGCGTCAACGTACGCAGAGAGTGCAACCACATTAATTGCGTAAACTTTTTCACTGCGGTGTCCCAGTTCAACGTTGTCATTAGCAAGCATGGAAAAGTTCACTCACTAGCAATTTTTCATGCAAATGTGTTCTTTGATTTATCAGTTATCGTTCAACTATCTCCACTCGCGTACAAGTTTTCCATAGAAACGCTGCTGATTGTTTTTCGCTTCTAAGAGTTCCGAATACCATAGAAGGAGATTGAATGATTCAAACACGATAGTATTTATTGTATCCAAGTTCACTTGCATTCAACATTATCGCGAGAAGCTTTGAGATATTATCGCCAGTGATACGAAATTATGAATCCAAATGAACGTTAGATTGTGTTCAATTGTTTGCTTGCCGGAGCAAATAGGTATCATCAATGCTTACGGAAATTGTAGCATGGTGCATTAGCATCTGATACTTGAAATCACCAAGAATCATCGTGGTATATCACGGTGAAAGCACGACGTGGAGTAGCCGAATTACGCCTACAAGCAACCAACATTTGGAAGAATCATTGCGATCGCTTGAGTGCAATCGTTTACGATTCTTTCGTGAAACACTCGCTATATGTTGCTCGCTCCGCCTAAAGCAGGCAATACTGAAACAAAATCATCAAAGAAAGCTTCCATATATTTCTTTGCTCTAAGTTGTCTCTTGCAAGCTTGAGAATGTGTAACTTTTAACATTCAGAAATGATACCCGAATGATTGTTATGCGATACGAGTTTTTCCATCCTTGGTCATTAGTCGTATAGAGTTTGCAAACACAACCCCCAGAATTTTGACTGTATCGGGGGTTTGCAGCCACTGTGTGTTGAGTTGGTTACCTTCATAGAATCCAACATTAATGGCAACCGTCTTCCGCAGGTTCAATTTTGCACCAGCAGCTATCTCAAAACGAGCAAATAAATCATTCATCTCATCGATCTGATTGATCGATGTGACGATCACACTAATGTCATCCGCATATGCCACCAGTAGATCGTCCCCACACACTCGTTTCAGTCTGCACACCAGTGGATGAAGATAAAGGACAAAGAGGTACATAGACAACGGGTCCCCCTGTCGCACCGAGCGCTGGATTTCGAACGAACGGGAGAGATGTCCGTTGATCAGCAATCGAGAAGTGGATCGGCTAGCGATGAGCGAGAGTAGAGCGATGAGATCCCGATTGAAACCGAGCGTACGCATGGTCTCGAAAAGGAATGAGTGTCGGACCCGATCGAACGCGTGATCGAGATCGAAACTAATTAGCGCGACGGCGATGTCGAAGATTTGCAATCCGATCCTTCAGTGCGAGAGTGGCTTGAAAGATGTTGCGTTCTGCGTTCGAGCATTTCTGTCCGTCGCTCAAGATGCGATGTTCTCCCATTACTCACTCCAGCCTAGTTTTAATTATTCTGGAGAAAAATTTATAGTCACTGTTAAGCAGCGAGATCGGACGGTATGATCGAGCTGTTTGATCGCCTCCTCTCTTTTTAACCAGTACTATTATACCTCCAACAAATGATGGTGGTAGATTTCCGCTCAGTGTCTCGTTCAGCAGAAGATTTAGTTCTCGGTGGATGACATCAAACATTCGGTGGTAAAATTCCTTTGGTATACCATCACAGCCGGGTGATTTCCGAGGTGCACTCGCTTTTATTGCAGCCCATATTTCTGCAGTCGTGATTTCGCTCGTACAGGATTCATTCGATGGGTCGTTGGGTGGAATTACATTCTCGCAAGTGAAGTCGTTTTCGTTCTCTTCTCCTGCCTCTTCGGAATAGAGAGTCGAAAAGTAGTTCACCATGTGTTCTTCGATCTCTTGTGGGTCAGTTTTTAATTCGCCCTGCTCGGTCTGCCGCTGTGTGATGACGGTTTTCTTTCTTCGTCTCCCCGCAGCTGGTATATGGAAACGGGCTCACCTGTCACGTACGTCTCATTAATCCGCATAAACGTGTGAGAAAACGTCCGTTGGAGAGCTAACATTTCACCTTTTAGCCGATTGATGGTAGATAGTGTTCCAGGGTGCTGGTATTCTCTGTGAAATTGATCAAAAACAGTCCGAGATTTCCACTTGAAGAAGCTTTTAATCTTTGGTTTCACAAATGAGAGCCACCATTCGATCCAAGAACCATAGTTTCTTCGTTGCCGGGTCCAATACCGCCACTTGTACTGGAATTCCGTAACGTTTTCGTCGGTTAGAAGGTGTGGTCGAAGGGCCCAAAACCCACGACCATGTTCTTGTCCGAGATGAGGGAGGCATAGTCGGAGCGTCAATGCTTTATGATCGGTAAATGAGCAGACGTGAGCATGCGCTGTCCGTAGATGATCGCGTAGACCAGTGCTAACGTATATTCGATCAAGGCGCGAGTGTGCGTTCCGACAGACGTACTTGAAACCTGGATCGCGCGGATACAGTTTATCCCATATATCGTGAAGCTGCAGTAGTTAGCTGCTTTGAGTGCGGGACTCGTATTTGGGCTACTCGAATCACATGCTCGAAGCACGCAATTGAATTCGCCGACCAGAACAACATGTGTGGTGCGATGTCGCAGGTAATATGGAAGTGTTTCATTGAGGAAATTCTCTCGAAAGGCACGTTGCGTAGGGCCAGAGGGAGCGTAAACGTTGCAGATAGTCGTGTCTTGTACCCGGAGAGCAAGTAGTCGGCTATTCAAGCTTCTCTCAATGTGAGTGACTTGGATGTATTGCTTCAGTGCAATAACTGTTCCTCTTCTCGAATGGTCAATATTGAAGAAAACGACATAACCCGGCAAGGAGAGCTGTTCGTTCTCTACATCTTGAAGACACACGATGTCGAGGCTTTGGCTGTTGATGAAGGTTTGGAGCCGTTCTGTTTCGTGGGACTCGTGATTGTAGCGATGTTTATCGAAGCAATGTTGTACGACGTGAGAGCCATTCAAAGGATGTATTCTTCCTCCATACCCTCGTCGTCGTCATCGCCATCCCGGCGTGGTTTTTTACCAATCGGTCGTGTTAGGTTTCGTCTACTGTTCGTGGAAGTGGATGACTCATCTGTTTCGTTCCCGTTGTTAGTCTTGCTCTGCGATCGCAGCACGTTTGGTTTTTTAAGAGGCTCTCCGAATCCGACCACACGACAGCTTGCAGTGGTGTTAGGAAAGACGTTGACGAGTTGGATGCTCTTGTTGTTTGAGAGCGTGTGGACACAGCACTGGCTGCTGACTGAGTGCTCGTTTGTGTTTTCGGGACTGAAGATTCACTCTGACTCGAAGACTTTGGTAGTTCAGGAAACGCATCAGATGACAACGGTGGTGGCGCAGAAGATTTTTGACCGACAGGTTTTTTATCTTGTTGCTTCGCACCAGCTGATTTTTTAGGTTGTTGACCGGTCGTTGACCTACCGGTTCATCCAGTTTGCTTAGTCACATTTGCGTAGCTCTTCTGGAATAGCAGCTTTTTGTTCTGGACGCATGATATGCCAGTATGCGCTTGCACCTTACAATGTCGGCATGATTGTGTTTGTCCTTTGTATGTAATGAACGCTCGTTCTCCGCCGATGCAACTCCATGAGTCGATATTGCGCTTAACTTGCATACGAACGGACCATACGCCGAGCGGTATCCCTTTGCACTCGTCACTTGCGCCCCACATTAACTCGCCAATCGATTTCACTTCCCCATAACTTTTCAGGAAATGGACAACCCTCTCTTCTGACACATCTTCAGGAAGGTCGTGAACTCTAACCTCGACAAGACCATCTTCCAATGTAATGCGAAGCTTGATTTGCTTCCCTTCGCATTCTACTTCATGTTTCCCGTTATGTTCGTCGACAATCTTTTACGCGAGCGCCAAATCACTGACCCTAACCAACGCACATGCCTCGCCTCTATGGCACTGAAGTCGTTTTATCTCTTCCTTCTTCAGTCCAAGGATAGTACGACAACTGTAAAGTTTTTCGACCGTGGGCTTGACGGTAAACTGCGAATAAGCAATTTTAATCGTATTCTCTCGCCTCATCACGGATACAAGCAACACGCGACGCGGCACGGTGCGATTGAAATTTCTATAACAGGTTTATGACTTATGATAAGCGCAATCGAAAGAACATCACGTCCCAGAAGCTGAGCGATAACTGTGTGATCTCTTCATCGAGACTTCCAATTCATTTTTCTTAGGTTCATTAGATTTTTTTCCTCCGACCGCGCCTTGTGATAACATTTCATCATTCTCTAAGGCCACGACTGTATTTATTTATGTTTTATTTATTTTATTTCAATTTCATCTGACATCGTGGTCTTAATGATATGGTTTTAAAACTAGTCTAAAGTTAAATTTACAGTTCGCAAGCGTTGTCTAGAACTGACACAAGAAACATTAAAGTCGAAAACATGATAGCCTTCTAGAAAACGTCTGCGTATTGTGTTGACTGGATCGTTATCCGTATACGGTTATACGGTGTTCCTTGGTTCTGGCAGAAAAAGTACACGTTCGGGAGCATAGATTCTCATGCGCTGCAGCAAGCTGGCGCCAATCACAGTAAGCGTTGCATTCATTAAAGCTATTTCCTCGGCGGCAGATCGCCACGTACGATCAAATGCTGTAGACACATATCCTATCGCCCTTTCCTCTTTCATTCTGTCTTTGAGTTTTCGTCGCTTGACGTTCTCATGATCCTCTCTTCTGAATAACAAATTTCTAATTAAAAGTTCATGTTCCACCTCTTCAATTGTGAGATGCGAAACATCCATATTTTTGTACAAACTTTGAAAATCCATTGTATCTAAGTTATATTATCTTAACTATCGTGAAGGAGAAATAAATCCAATAAATATAAGAAATTAAGGGAGAGAATTGATGACAAATATAAAGACTAATTTTATTTAACTTTGATTTACGACAATGACGAAGATTCGTGTGCATCGGTCGGTGTATTACTAAAAACTAACTTTTTCTCTTCACTTTTGCCGGGGGGTATACCAATCGTCCCACATGGCCTTTCCTGATATTACTTTCGTCCCGGAAGTGACCACGGCTTGAGAGAGTCTCCGGATGTAGAAGTCTTATTTGGTCCCTCGGATTCGTCTTCCAGCTTTTGTACCTCATATCGATCATTCGGTAGAACTCTTACGATTTTTTACGGTCCATAGTATTTCTGTTTCATCTTCTGACCAACTCCAAACTGTGTCTTCGGAATGACCACGACATCGCCGAGTCGATACTTCTGTGATCGCTTCCTACGCATGTCTTGATATTTTTTCTCTTACTAAATTTGCTGAATGCTTTGATGAGCAAGATCCCTTGACTCATTCCGCGATTGTTGAAAATCATCTTGGAGTTCCTGGTGTATTATCTCGCACAGGGCTTCATCCTCCTTCGTCCTCATTTTGACACCAATCAAGAGTTTACAAGGAGTAGTTCGGATTGCCCGCTGCCAACTGTTGTTCAAACACTTCTGGACATTTATCACATGGGTGAACCATCCTTCAGGCTTTTCAATCGATAACTTCGTGAGCATCGGAATGATGACGCGATGGACACGTTCGACCTGTCCATTCCCACGGGGAACACCGGTAACAACCGTATGTAAATCTATCCTTCCATCTGAGCAAAACTTGGTAAACAATCCTGACGTAAACGCTGAACCACGGTCGCTAATTATTCTTCTTGGATTTCCAAACGTATCAAAAATTATCCGCAGCTTTTTCAACGTCTCCTCGGCACCAGTGGATTTAGTCAGAAACAACCACACAAACTTCGTAAACCCGTCAATCACCGTTAAAATATAGTTATATCACTTTCGCGTCGATGGCATAGGTCCGAAGTGGTCCACGTGTAAATTGTCCAAGGACACATCACTTTTCGGAATCGGTTTTAGTTCTCCTTCCAGCTTCCCACGTTTCTTCTCGCTAACGATACACGGAACACACGTAGCAATGCAACGTTTAATTTTATTCTTCAGTCCAATGATGAAGTAGTCCGTATCAATCCTTTCTTTCGTTTTCTTCACTCCGAAGTGTCCTTTTTCATGAGCAGCTCGTATGATCGTCGATTCCATCGTTTCCGGAATATATAATCGCCGATTCTCTCCACTACCCTCGTACAAAATTCCTTTGCTCGTACTGTACCCATCGTACTTCGTGCCACTCTCCATAGCGGCCATGATTGCTTTGGCTTTCTCATCGTTTCGTTGAGCTTCAGAAACTTGAGCGCTAACAGAAGCAGATATCACCAAAACATTTGCTCGTGACAGTGCATCAACGTGCGGCAGTTTTTCTCCAGGGCGGTGTTCGACAATAAAATCAAACTCGGTTAGATCGACAATCCATCGAGCAATTCGGGCATTCATCTTCTTTTTGTTCATCGAATCCCCAAAAGCTCTGCAGTCCGTAATGACTTTGAATTTACAACCTAATAGGTAGCATCTGAACTTTTTTATCGTTTCTACCACCGCCAACGTCTCTAGCTCGTAAGCATGATAATTCTTCTCGGCGCTATTTGTCAGACGACTATAATAGTGACAAGGGTGTAATTTACCATCATCATCTGCACGTTGCATTAATATGCCAGCTAAAGCGTGTTTACTGGCATCGGTATGAATTTCAGCCTCTGCCTCAGGTCGGAATATTCGCAATACAGGAAAGCTTGTGAGAATTTCCTTGACGCGGTTAAAAGCAGCAATTGCTTCGTCGTTGAAATCAAACTTGCTATCCTTTTTCAACATACCTGATAGAGGTCGCGCAACATCGCCAAAGGAGGGTACAAATTAACGAAAGTAACTCGCCAAACCATAAAATGTCTGGAGTTGCTTTACCGTCGTTGGCATCTGGAATTGCCTAACTTTTTCAATTTTTGCAGGTGCTGGTTGAACACGTCCATCGTAGATCGTGTACCCGAGGTACTCGACACGACGTTGCAGGAACACGAACTTCTTCCAATTAAATTTGAGTCCTGCCTTTTCGGCCGTTTTCAACACTTTTTCTATTTTTTTCAATCCTTCTTCTTCAGTCTTCGATGGGATGATTATATCGTCCACGAATGCTACGATTGTCCCATCGTTGATGAGCTCTTTCACGAACGATGTGTATTTGCAGCTTTTTTCGTCAATAGGAACATGAAAATACGAATTCTCTAAGTCCAACGTTGTATAAACTCGCGCACTAGACAGTTGATCGATTTGCTCTTCAACGTTCGGCATGGGATAATTGTCCCGAATCATTTTTTTATTGATTTTTCTGTAATCAATGCATACCCGGCGGGATCCGTCTTTCTTCGGCAGTACTACTACTGCACTGGCGTATTCACTTTGCGAAGGCTGAATAATACCATTTACCAACCACTCGTCAATTTGCTTTTTCACGATCTCTTTCTCCAGAGGAGCCAAGCGTCGTGGATGCACACATACAACTTCATTGTCGCTCAACGTGTTTTTGAGTTTGTTCGTCGTTGAAACTGATGATACCGGTTGGTAGTTTCCAATAAGATTCGTAATCACACTACGGCAGTGTTTTTCAACCTTCTTCAGTTTATGCTACCCCTTTTGATGATTTACACAAGCTTTTCCCCCCTATTGGCACCATGAAAAAAAAGCTGTAGTAATTAAAAAATATAAGGCTTTTTAAACTTTAATTTTTAACAGGTTTCAAGCAGGAGCAGGAGAACACCAATACACAGGCATACAATTAAGCATCTCTTGTGAAGGTGTGTGTGACGATTTATCGTCAACAAGCACATTTCTCGCCAAACATGTGAAAAGGGCCCATGTGCCATATGTAAACAAGCCACAATTTCACGTTTTTCAATGAATACAGGCTTAATCTACCCGTACAAATAAAATTGTTTGATTAAGAGTAAATTCTTTTATCAATAAAGCTTATTGGTAAGGGCACTTTTCGCTTGTATTAATTAAAAAACGAGAAAATTTGGTTTGTTTACATATGGCACAAGGGCCCTTTTCACATGTTTGGCGAGATTTGACGTATGAATGCCTATAAAGCAAAATGATTCGCATAAAACTGCTGCATGGGTTTTTTGCGAGCTAATTCATTGGTCACTAAAAAAATGTCGCACCACCGTCAATCACAAAAGCGCATTACATGTGAAATTTTTCCACTCTCAATTCCCCCCCTGCAACGGTCAAATTCTCCTCTAGGGGGGAATCCCCCCTCCCTCCCCCCCGATTGCAAACCGCTGCACTACGGTATTGGCACGGTACATCGATTTCACTGACACGAACATACTCCTCGATCTTGCGTCACACTCATGCTGTTTGACCGGCAACTTTTTAATCCGCACACCTTCTGGGGTGATTGAATAGTTATTGAATAGTTTACGCCACATAGGAAATCCATTCCAATCAACACTTTTACATCAATCGCGTCGTTTGGCACAACATTTTCAACAAAAACGCTAAGCACTGATTCACCGCAAACAGTTTTCACGTCTCCTCCGTAACCGCGCACTTTCATATTCGACTTTTTCAGTTCATACCCGTTGTCCGATAATTCCATCCAAAAAAAAAACTCAGTGCGCCTTGAACTGTCCTACAGATCAGACGTTTTTTCGGTTGCTTGTGGACTGGTCTTTGACTGCCTATAGCTTCAAAGTTTCTGTTTTGTCAGTGTGTCTTTTAAAGACTACCTGAAAGTTATTTCCCATCAGTCTTTCTCAAGACTACCTACTTTTGAATTCAACATTGGTTTTAACTTTTTTCGTATCACCTGAAATGGCTGGACGGAAAAAGAAACCTCGCATCGCTGCGGGGAGGAAAAGAGAGGCATCTCTTTCTGACACTTCGAGTGTCTGTAGTGACAATCCTTTTGATATTTTGCCTGAGCAAGAAGCTGGTGAAATGGAAGTTACCAATAATGAAACTATACAAAATATAAAATCTTTTAAAAAGGAGAAAGTTCCACCTATTGTGGTAACTATTTCTTCTGAATTTAATATATTCAAAAAGGAACTTTCAACGTTTGTTTCTGACGTTAAAGTTACCTATCAAATTGGCCGTAGAGGTGAATGCCGCTTATTAGCCGACTCAGTAAAGGGTCGTGATCGTCTTGTTCAGTATTTAACTGACAAGATGTACAAATTTTTTACATATGACACCAAGAACGCCAAGCCGTTCAAGGTTGTCTTGAAAGGTCTCACCAACGATCAAACCGTTGATGAGATCAAACTTACTTCAACAGAATTACTTGGCATAGCCCCTACCCAAGTAATTCTAATGAAACAAAAATCACGAGGCGAAAACAGTCAGAAAACTGGAATTTCCCTTGTTAATTATTTAATTCATTTTAACCGCAATGAGGTTAACAACTTAAAATTTTTTGAAAAAGCACATGCTTTGTATAATGTGCGTGTAAAGTGGGAAATTTATAGGAAGTATGGCGGAGGTGAAAAGCATATCACCCAATGCCGTACTTGCCAACGTTATGGCCATGGTTCCAAATTCTGTAACATGGACCAAAAATGTCTTAATTGTGGAGACTCTTCTCAAAAAAGGACACATGTCCTGTGAAAGAGAGTAAAAATTTTCGCTGTGCGAATTGTAACGGCAACCATATGTCAAATTTTTATCAATGCCCAGTCCGTTTAGCAATTGTTAAGGCAAGGCAAGGTAAACAAAATTCAATTTCTCAATTAAAACCAACTTCAAAACAAAATTCTCCAAGCGTACCAGTGACGCATAGTTTACCTACTCCTTTGCATACCCGTTTAACTTATGCACAGGTTACAGGTAGTTCGAACATTATACCGCCTAGTGTTGGTAGTTCGAAAATGACCGTTAATATGGGTAAGCAAAACACGCTAGAAAAATAATTGTACACCTATTACTCCAGCTAATATTGCTGCCGAAAATATTTTTTCTAATGTCAACTGCCTGAGGCCTATTACGGCAGGTAAACTTTCTTTTTTGCAACAGGCAATGTTCGATCTTATGAACGCCATGGCAAAATCAATGTTTGAAGGCACAAATTTTACTATTAAAATTGTTTCTAATTTAAAATTTAGCAATGATTTTAAATAAATCAATTAAAATATTAAATTGGAATGCTCGCTCATTGAAGGCCAATGAGAATGAGCTTTTTAATTTTTTAACAGATAAATAATGTGCATATTGCAATTATTACTGAAACATTTTTGAAACCTAACATAAAATTAAATATGATCCCAATTACGTGGTTCATAGATATGATAGGATTCAGGGTTCCGGCAGTGGAGTTGCAATTGTTATTCATCGCCGAATCAAACATCGTGCTCTTCCCCATCTTGAGACGAAAGTTATTGAAACTTTGGGAGTTGAAGTTCAAACTGAACTTGGGATTTTATTTATTGCCGCAGCATATTTACCATTTCAATGCACACGCGAGCTCAAAAATTATTTTAAAGGTGATTTACAAAAACTCACCAGAAATCGTTCGAAATTTTTCATAATCGGCGATTTTAACGCTAAACATCGTTCATGGAATAATTCTCAAAGTAATTCCAATGGCAAAATTTTATTCAATGATTGTTCTTCAGGATACTATTCTATTTTGTCTCCGAATAGTCCTACATGCTTTTCTTCTGAAAGAAACCCTTCAACAATTGATTTGGTGCTAACAGATCAAAGTCATGTATGTAGTGATTTGATCACACATACTGACTTTGATTCTGACCATCTTCCAATAACTTTTTCTTTATCACATGAATCAGTTTTAAACCCTATGAGCTCTGTTTTTAATTATAACAAGGCTAATTGGGAAAGATACAAAACTCATATTGAGAGAAATTTCAATAATGAGCTTGATTTGCAAAACAAAGTGAATATTGATTCCGCTTTGGAAGCATTAAAATGTGCAATTGTTGATGCCAGGAATTATTCTGTTCCAAAGGCTCAAGTGAAATTTGATTCATCAATAATTGACGAAAATCTTCAACTTCTAATTCGTTTGAAAAATGTCCGCAGACGTCAATATCAACGTTCTCGTGACCCTGTTTTTAAAACTATTTATAAAGATTTACAGAAAGAGATAAAACATAGATTTACTCTTCTGAGAAATCAAAATTTTGAGACTAAAGTTGAAAAATTTAAACCATATTCAAAACCATTTTGGAAGCTGTCGAAGATTCTTAAGAAACCTTCAAAGCCTATTCCAGTTTTAAAAGATGGTGAACGTTTTCTTGTATCCAATGAACAAAAGGCTCAAAGACTTGCTCAGCAGTTTGAGAGTGTTCATAACTCAAATTTGAATTTTGTGAGTCCAATTGAAAATGAAGTCACACGTCAATTTGATTTAATTTCTTCCCAGAATTTTTTACCTGCAGAAATAATTGAAACTAACTTGAATGAGATTAAATCAATTATTAAAAATTTCAAAAATATGAAAGCACCTGGTGACGATTTAATCTTTAATATACTAATCAAACATCTCCCTGAGAGCACAATGGAATTTTTAGTGAAAATTTTCAATTGCTGCTTCAAAATTGCATATTTTCCCAAATTATGGAAAAATGCAAAAATTACTCCCATTTTAAAACCGGATAAGAACCCAGCTGAAGTTTCAAGTTATCGACCAATCAGTTTGCTTTCTTCAATAAGTAAACTGTTTGAGAGAATTATTCTTAACAGAATGATGTCACACATCAACGAAAATTCAATTTTTGCAAATGAACAGTTTGGATTTCGCCATGGGCATTCCACAACTCATCAATTGCTCAGAGTTACTAATATGATACGAGCTAACAAATCTGAAGGTTATTCCACTGGAGCTGCTCTTTTAGACAAAGAAAAAGCATTCGACAGTGTTTGGCATAAAGGTTTGATTGCGAAATTGCAAACTTTTAATTTTCCAATATTCCTAATCAAAATTTTAAAAAATTATCTTACTGATCGAACTCTGCAGGTTGTCTATCAGAATTCAAAATCTGATAGATTTCCTGTCAGAGCAGGTGTACCTCAAGGTTCAGTCTTGGGTCCAGTCCTGTACAACATATTCACTTCAGATCTTCCTGATTTGCCTCCAGGATGCACAAAGTCATTGTTCTGCGATGACACAAGCATTTCCGTAAAAGGAAAAAGTCCTCGTGTCATATGCAGTCGATTGCAGAAAAGTTTAGATATTTTTTCTTCCTACTTGCAAAAGTGGAAAATCTCTCCCAATGCTTCTAAAACTCAAATGATAATTTTCCCGCATAAGCCTAGGGCTTCTTTCCTCAAGCCAAACAATAATCACGTTGTCAAGATGAATGGGGTTATTTTAAGTTGGTCCGACAAGGTTAAGTACTTGGGACTAATTTATGATAAAAAACTTATTTTCAAAGAGCACATTGAGAGTATACAAGCCAAGTGCATCAAATATACGAGATGTTTATATCCTCTCATTAACAGGAATTCTAAACTTTGTTTAAAGAACAAACTTTTGATTTACAAACAAATTTTTAGACCAGCAATGCTTTATGCTGTACCGATCTGGTCAAGTTGCTGTTCAACAAGGAAGAAAACGCTCCAAAGGATTCAGAATAAAATTCTGAAAATGATTTTGAAGCGTCCTCCTTGGTTTGGTACACTCGAATTACATAGACTTACTGGTGTTGAACCATTAGAAGCTATGTCAAATAAAATTATTAACAATTTTCGACAAAAATCGTTGCAGTCCTCAATTGCTACGATAAGCTCTCTTTATAGCCAATAAGTTAGCAATTAAGTTAGTTGTAAGTTTACTTCCCCTTTTCTGACAAGTAGGTTTAAATCCCTACGAATGATAAGTCCTAATTGCGAAAGCAAACAAATCCTAACAATTAAAATTACAAATTTCTAACAGTGTTGGGAAGCCACCATTTGTGATTGGACACACATACTCATTATTTACTAATATTTATCATAAAAACTTAAGCTACTAACAAATCCCCCCTTAAAAAAAAAAAAAAAAAAAAACCATCCAAAAATTCGGATCAGAAAAATCTCGCTTCCTGTGTCAACGGTTGTGTGACGTCACACCCCGCGCAGAAATACCTTATGTTCCGTCACGTAGGATTTTGTCATACGGAATATTTTAGCTTAGTCCGAAAGACAGTAAGCCTTCCGTTTAAAGAAATGAAAAACAGGTAGAGTGTAGAACCGGGACACGGCCACCTGCCGTTGCCCCCCTAAAACAAGATCATTTGTAAAGAAAGCAGGAAAGATCTTGAAGAAAGACCGCGAACGGTTCTGGTAAGCAAACGTTGGCGAAACATTTGGTTTCCTTGACAGAGGACCGCGTACGGATCTGTCAACATACTAGGTATCAACAGATTATGCAATAGGCGGCAAAGAACTTTGCGCAGCCTTCTGCTGTGCCACAGGCAAACAAACCCGAATAAAATAAACAAGTTTTGTGTTGTAAACAAAACAGAAGTCGCCGGTTCAACGGTGTTGATGCTCTCGCATGCGTTCTATCGTACATGCGGTACTAGATTATAAGGTAAGAGCTTAAGGTAAATGGTAAACAGAGAGTGGAGAAAGCCTCTCACTCTGATTTACCTGCAGGGTATATTTAAGCAGTGATGTACAGAATAAAAGTTAATTATTATCATCAGCTCTAATCTGGTGTTTTAATTCCGCGCCGACTGCGCGTACAGGGTTTTCTGGAGAAAGTCCTGGTAGGTTATACCCAGGATATAGGTATACCTACACATGTGGTGACAGCTAAAGAAAAACAAACGCCAGTTCTGACTGAGTGGATATAAAGACCGAGTGGACTTAAAATTCAATTAGAAAATCGTGAGGGTAGCAGTAAATTAAGTGAAAGCGCAACTATTTTGTCGCTGAAGTGCTGCGCATTGCGCGTTTTGTATTTTCATCATTCGGAACTGAACTAGAAAATCGTGAGGATAGGAGTACACACATTTGGTGACAGGCGGTTCAGGAAAAGAACCCTACAAGGACATTCGTGGTTAACGCATTTGGTGACAAGCGGTCGTCCCGCGCCGGAAACCGATTTAAATAAGTATCAAGTGAGCATTTTCTGTGTTTTGAACGGTTTGTTGAATGCGCATACGGTTATCGGTTCTGTCGGTTTGATAAAACGGTGAACAATTACAGTGTTTTTGCAAGTAAATATTTCTAATTCCATCTTTCAATAAGTGTTAAAAGAACGGAAAAAACTAAAAGTGCCCTATTGTGTTTTTTTTTATGTCTTAAGTGAAGAAGACCAAAAAAAAGAGACCAAATCTCGCAATTAGCCAGTTAATGATAACGGCCGGGAAAAAAAAGAAACACATGCAGTAAGTGAGTTATTAACACCTCTACGGTGGCGAGATGGGCCGTGAGCGGCCTCAGCCGACCTGACAGGTCATATCAAAGAAAAAAAAAACACCTCTACGGCCTCTACATATTGGAACAGTCAGACATATTGGAATAGCCAGACAACTGTGAATTACCGTATTAAGAAGGTGCCGAAGTTACGTAGTGGAAATTGAAGTAGAGATGCCCACGACAATGGCCGGCCCTATACCAAGGATATTCGGGTGAGAAGCACATAGTAAGAAAAAATTATGTTTAAATATTGCAGCTGAAATTTTAACGGAAGAGTATTTTTTGAAGTAGAATACTTCTCTCAGGAAGTTCGGCTACATAGGGATGTGAAATGAAAATCTAAAACCGAAAAAAGTGAAAAATATGTCCAATTTCAAATGCTAATATATCGGTTAGTATTCGATGGATTTCCTTCGTTCTTGCAACAATAGATTAAGAAATCTTCTAAGATTCTTCCCAAATTAAGATATTTGTAATTGTATTAATCTAACAATTGTACTATTGCAAATTGTCAAGACTTGTCAAAACGAAAAATTCGATCCCTGATTGGTCGTTATATGATTGCTTCCCAAGCACGGTCGACAGAATCATATACCTTGCAATTAAAAATATGCTATTTGGCCTATATAAGAGCCTCTTTCAGCCGAAGCCGCTCATAATAGTTCTAGACAGCGACAACAGTATTCATCCCTTAGCAGCAGCAGTAGCAGTGCAGTGGATACCAGCGATAGGGAATAGCTGGGCTAGCTGATGCAGAGACAGCGGATACCAATGGCAGCGTATTGCGGCCACAATCTGACCATTAATTGAATGAAAATTGCAATTGCAGCAATTGGCCTTTTTCAAGGCTACTAAATGTTCAAGAGCATTATTAATGGTTATTAATAAACTGTAACTGAGGTTTGATGCTGCTGCAAATGCACAGCAGTGTGATGTTTATTACGATTTGTTGATACTATGCATAACAAGCGGTATATACAAAACAAATCCGATTCCGAACAGAAAAGTTCGGCACGTTCTGCTCACGATGCTGAGTCTGTTTTAGAAAATTCACAACACTTCATTAACAAGGGTGTAACGCCTTGAAGAAGACGGTTATGGTTAGACATCACAGCAGAATTTCGATACTTATGTCCACCATCGGCAATATCAAATACGCAACAATCTGCTTCCATGCGACACGGGGACGGGAACATTTTCTTCTTCCAAGCCGCGCAACACGATAAAATACATGTTATTTTGTTGCCTTAATTAGTGCTCTATCGGTCCGGCTCGACAGAATGTCCACAAGAAATCATTTTTGTACATCTGTGTTACGAAACTGAGGAAAAACTGTAGGAGCTGAAAATAAAGGCGTGGCCAGAATGAATGAGATGTATTTTTTTCGTACATGAGTATTACGACATACGAAATAAAATTTTTCGAACATTGTAGAATGGTTTAACTGGAAATAATTTAGCCACACCTATTTTTCCAGTTATATCATTCCACTACGTTCGGAAAATTTATTATGCCAGAGCGGATATCGCACGCTAAAATTAAATGAAAATTACAATTGCAGCAATCGGCGTTTTTTTAAGGCTACTAAATTTATTTGGAAGAGCATAATGAATGGTTTTTAATAAACTGCAACTGCGCTTAAAAAGCGGTATATACGAAACAAATCCGATTTCAAAATGACTGACACGCAAGCAGCCGGGTTATCTTTCTTGTCAAAGTATTCTACTTCAACCTTGCGGTCGTGGCTTTGCACACAACCCTCCTGTGTTTATTTTTGTATCGTTCGACGCAGTAAAATTTGTGAATTAACATCTGATGAATTTTTTTTTTAAAAACTGATAGAACAAAAAATTACCAAATATAAAGCCATTTAGGAGCTATTGACGATAGAAGAGAACGACGGAGAGATACACATTAGGAGACATAAATGACCTTGGAGACTACATTAGGCGAATTACAATCGTAACAATTCTCCAGTGGTTCGTAATTATAACGATTTACAGGTTATCACATCTACTTGGGTCGAGAGGCCAATTTGTATAAACAATCAATTCGCGCCGCTGCTGCGCGGGTGATTTTATTTCTCAAACGGCAAGCAATAAAACTCTCGGCACGACAAGTGCACGCAAGCGATTTTCGTTCATTTGCCCAACGTAATAATCAAAGCGGCAAGGGGGGAGCAAACGGACGGCAACACCGCTGGCAAAACGAATTATAGAACGAAAACGGACACTCGCAGAGTTGCGCACATAATGATTTAAAGTGAGAGTTCTAGCATACGAGTGGTCATACTGCAAGTACGGAAATTAGAGGCTACGTTGTCGCTAGCAAGAATAAAGAAATATAAAAAGAGCGTGAGAGCGTAACTACGAATAGCGCGCACACACGTTGCTTCCAAAAGCTAGTCAGTTGTACTAATTTTCGGGTACACTGTCTCTGTTTATGAATTTTGCAGTGTTATTGCGATCAGCTGTGCCAGCCACGGCCAAGGTCGTATTTTGTAAGCATCTATTTTAATGGCCGATGGTAGAACGTTCTGCTTGCATACGCAAAACGTATCCAGTAGCGATGAAATGTTAAGTTGGTCAAAGAATAAAGTGGATCAACAAGCGCAACGCGCGCAGCAACAAATTTAAATATCCGCCGGGGGGGAGGAATGTTAACAGACTGCAAAGTTATGTTATGATGAATGTTGTCGTAAGGAGACAGAAGTTACAATATTATGGATAAGAAGGGCACCATACGCCATCTAATTTGAACATTTACAATTTTTGATTAGTTGTAAAACAGGTTCAATTACACTATACGAAAATGATTATTTTAGCTCAGAAATATCAGGGAAAAACTTTATAATAATAGTAGTTTAATTAATTAATAGAGATAAACGTTGAAGCTTTGACACCAAATGGTTCGAGCCTTGGTGTTCAGATTTTTTGATGGCGCGACGAAGAAATTAGAGTCGGTCACGCTACGCTATCACATCTGGTCAACAGAATCGTTAGTGATACCGAGGAAAAAGAGAAAGAAGGCTACATAAGCCTTTTATAGTCATATAGTATTTATTCCGCAGTACCTTTTATTGTTTTTTAAGAAATATATATAAAATTTTATATTCATAATGGAGTACACGTTTTCAAAAGTAGATGCCATGCAGTGCATTCCAGAATTTGATGGATCGCTAGATGAACTAGAAGCGTTCGTTTATCATATCGAGCATTTTGCTCGGGAGATACCAGAAGGAGTATCACTGGTTTATATTATTCTATTAAAACTAAAAGGCAGAGCTGCTGCCGCAATACATAGAATTAACGCAAACGCTTGGCCACAGGTTAAGCAGAATTTATTAAAGGAATTTGGGGATAATATACGCATCGAGGCAGTTATAGGTCAAGTAGAAACATTGAAACAGGAAGCGAATGAGACCTTCCCCGATTATAAAAAGAGGATATTGAAAATTAAGGAGCAAATCGACTCCTACGAAACTAATTGTACGAAGTCATGCATGATAGTTAGTCTTCGATTACGTTTTATGGCGGGTTTGTTTGACACCGCATTGAAAGAAGCTGCTCAAGGTAAACGAGCATTGAAGTTAGGAGAGCTGCTAGACGACTTAGAGGATTACTACCATGAGCGTAATCACATCTCGGAAATAGAAAATAGAATTCAGGGCCTAGAATTGGTCGAAAGACAGCGCGATGCGCTTAGAAATTTTGATAGTAGCAGAAATATTTTCACAATTAATCACAAAAAAGGCTGATTATAGCAACAGCCGTCTGAGAAGAAATGAATATTATAATCACAAAAATAGGGATAGAATAATTTACAAGCAAAACAATTATGACAATATATGTAGATCTAGCGACGGTAGTCGATTCAAACACAGTTATCGCACCGCACGTTCATATCGGCGGAGCCAAGGGGGCTACGCCACTGCTTGGAAATATAATTATTACGGTCAAAATGGACCACTTGATAGGATGTACGGGAATTCGTATACCCGGATGCCCTAGAAAATGCTTATGGTAGCCAAGATTAACGAGAGAAGTATTAATTTTCAAAAAGAAGGTATTATGGATCCTGTTGCACAGGAGTATTTCAACGAGGATTTAGCAGAAATTTGCAAAGATGTTGACTGGCGGAGATGTACCAATGAGCCCAGCAACATAGAAATAGCCGATTGGAGGACCGCATGCAATCACATAAGAGACAACAGTGCTTGTGTGGCTAAGCGAGTATATTACGATGTCAGAGGGTACTTAATGTTAACCCTACTGGCTAGGCAGAATGTCAAATTTACGTTGAACCTGATCTTAGATACAGGTGCATGTGCGAATATAATTAATGCACGCATTGTGAATCTTTCGAAGGTATCGGTAAATACACAGGATGTAACCACTTTTGAAGGTATCGGCCAAGACATTGTGCGAACCTCAGGTACAATTACGTTGGATTTAATAGTCGGAGACTTTTTGATCCCGACGCAATTTCATATATTAGAAAATTTGCAAAGCGACGGATTAATCGGAGCAGAATTCTTAAAGAAGCATACGTTTCAAATAGGAAATAATTTTGATTATATAGTGTTCAAAAAACACGGAAACAGAAGACCGGACGACTTGAGTCCGTGGAGTATGTCCAAAGAGGAAGTCCTTAGTCAACATGTTTATGTGGCAGCCAGAAATAGAGTTATGGTACAGAACGAGTTGCGAGATACTAGCAACACAGCCTGCAATAAGGATGACGTAGACAAAAACGAAATAAACAGAGAGCACCAAACATATCGGGATGAAGAGCAGAAGAACAATTTTTTTGACTCGAAGAATACTATAATGCCCGAGTTAGACCTAGACTCGAGGTTTGACTATGACCTGTTGGAGCACAAGCTGACACCAGAGTCAAAAGGTAAAACGATTTAAAATCGGGTTTCTATCAAGTCCCGATCGACCGCCGAGATGCGGCTAAAACGGCGTTTTCCACTCCCAAAGGCCACTTCGAATTCACACGAATGCCGATGGGGTTAAAGAACAGTCCCTCAACATTCCAAACCGACCATAATGATAGCTTGCGAAAAGTATTACAAGCCTTGCGTAAACATAACTTAAAAATAGAACCGTGTAAGTGTCAGTTTTTGAAAGAGGAACTGGAGTATTTGGGTCATATCGTCAATGAAGAAGGCATAAAACCCACCAATGCAAATATTAAGGCCATTCAGAGCCTTAAGCCACCCACAAACGTGAAAGGTATAAGGTCATTTTCGAGAACAGTAAATTTTTACGGGAAGTTTATCCCCAACATCGCAGAGAAGCGCAAGCCGCTGAATGACTTGTTGAAGAAAGACGCTAAATTTGTGTGGGGAAAAGAATGTCAGGAAGCGTTCGAATTCCTTAGAAACGCGCTGATTACAGAGCCAGTTTTAGTCCGGCCAGATTATCAAGACATTTTTGTTATTACGACAGACGCTAGCAATTATGCTATTGGAGCCGTCCTGTCGAATGAAAAATCCATGCACCGGCCGATCGCGTTCGCGAGTCGTGCACTTGTAGGTGCAGAAACCAGGTATCATAGCATAGAAAAAGAACTACTTGCAATTGTATGGGCCGTAGAATAGTTCAGGCATTACGTTTTTGGTCATTAGTTTATCGTATGTACGGACCATAGGCCACTAATAGCGATTTGGAGGCTCAAAGAGACATCTCCAACGCTGACAAGATTGAGACTAAAGTTGCAGGGTTTGGAATGCAGCATCAGGTATAAACAAGGTAGCGAAAATATAGTCGCCGATTTTTTGTCACGTTTGTCAGATGGGACGTGTCAGGGGCAAGTAAGTTTACCCCACTGGCAGATAGCCATGATTACGCGCCAGCAAAAACGCCTGCTAGAGCAGCAGAAGAGCGCTTCAGATGATTTGAACGGCACAATACAAGATTTGAGTGCCATAGACATTGCGGACATCGCTGAGGACGAGGATGAGCGACAACTCGTCAACATTTCATATGATGACTTTTCACAGGCATTATCAAATGACCTGATACCAAGCGAGACGGTGGAAGTCTCAAAGAGAATATTGGATGAGAGGAATATCGAAGCTCGTCTTGTCATTTTGAACAGTCGGACTGCGTACAGAGAACTTCAGACACTGTATCAGCTGTCACAAGGACTGAAAGAATACGTCGAGGATGGTGTACTCAAATTTAAAGACAAGAAAGTAGGCGGTTTCATAGTAGACGGCAGCGAAAATTCGTTAATCGATTGCCGGAAATTTTTTTCACAATTTCTGGATAGCTTCAATAAGAGCCCCACGGCAGTAAAGGCAGCCGGGGTCATTCACCTAATATCATTCAGAAAAATCAAGCAGCAGAAGGTTCTGCAAATGATTCAGTTCCTAGCGGGTATGCTAGAAAAACAAACAATACTATATAATGCTTATAGCGAGCGTACAGTAATTGCGCCAAATCAAGTGGAAACAATTTTAAGGGAATTTCACGATGCACCATTAGGAGGGCACGAAGGAGCGCGACGAATGCGCCAGAGAATTGGCACAATTTTTACGTGGGCTACGATGAAACGGGATATCGAGAACTACGTTCGGCAGTGTGATTCTTGCCAAAAGAACAAAATTGGAAGATCAAATAAGATACCGATGCAGACCACCACGACCGCATCGGAGCCATTTGAGAAATTATACATGGATATCGTGATATTACCCGAGTCCGATATGGGAAACCGTTATGGTCTAGTCATGCAAGATGACTTGACGAGATACCTAATTGTCGCTCCAATGGAGAATCAGGAAAGCCAGACGGTAGCCAAGACCTTCGTTGAAAATTATATTTGTAAATTCGGTGCCCCGTTGGAACTAGTGACAGACAACGGCGCAAATTTTGTGAGCTCACTAATGAAAGAGGTGTGCTAAATTTTAAAGATCAAGAAAACTACGACTAGCCCGTATCATCCACAGGCTAACTTGGTAGAGAGATCGAACCGCGAGTTAAAAACGTATTTGAGACAATTTATTGGCGGAAAGCCGCACACATGGGACGAGTTGTTACCGTTTTTCACGTTCGAATACAATACATTAGTAAACTCGTCCACAAGATATACGCCGTTCGAATTATTGTACGGGCGGATAGCTCGCATCCCGACTTCAATCTATAAGCGGAACGGAGTGGAAAAGATGACATATGACGCATACACACATGAAATGAAGAAAATATTTTACGATTTACATGCAAACGCACAAGCCAACCTGAAAAGGAGTAAAGAGAACCGCAAACAAATTTACGACAGATCATCAAATGATTACAAACCCATGTGGGGTGAACAAGTATTAGTGAAGGCCGTAGCGACTGATGCGGGACAAAAGCTTCAGAACATATGGAGGGGACCATATGAAGTAGTGGACATTCCAAGCGAAATGACCACAGTAATTAGAAACGGCAATCGTTTAGAAAAAGTTTATAATAACCGGCTTAAGCGTTATTATGACTGATTATTTGAACTTAAACTATGCTTTCAAGGTCAACGGACAGAATATATTTAATGAAATACGATATTGGATGGCATAAGTTATAATAGCAAGTACCTAAAGCTGTATGAAAAAGTAAAGAGGGAGTAAAATATAGGCGTGAAGAAATTCGAAAAGTCGCCGAAAAAGATGAATGATTTTATTGACGGGAATCAATAGAACCAAACGAAAGAGAGTATACTGAAGTAAAGGCGTGAAGAAATGGAACAAGTCGCCGAAAAAGATTTACAGCCTTTGAGGATATAAGTCAAATGGCATGACACAGTTGGAAAAATTCAAATACGAATGAAGGCGTGATGGACGAGGAACACCGCCGATAAAGGTTAAATAAACAAAAAACTTGGGTAATTCAAATTACTAGAATGATCTGGATGGTTGTAATGGATAAAAAGAGTTGAAAAAATTTAGAACAGCATTTGTTTTCTTTTGTAAAATGCAAATGTTAACATGGGAAAGAAATTATAGTGAACAAAAGACCTCATGAAAACGAGGTTTGATAGCTATTGGCTTAAAAGGAAAACGAAGAAGAAAATCGATGGATGCTGTATTGGGAAATTTTTTTGCGATGAAGATGACTTAAATGACGGACAACAATAGAACTAGGAAGGACATTTGAAAAGAGGGCTGAACTTCCCAGACGAAAGGACTACTGACTTTAAGGGATTCCAACTATTCTTTCATTATTTAAGGTTGTGTGAGTGTATACATCGGGAGTAATTAACCCGGAATGGTTGAGGTGAATGCTGACTGAAAGAGTAAACAAGGGAGTAATTAACCCATAATGAGTGAGTGTGCGAGATTTTTCTTTCATTTCCTAACCTTCTTATCTTTCAGGAATCACTAGAGCGGGCGGTCGCACCTTCGGATGGAAGGGGGAGAGGAAATATGCAGACTACTGCATACCAGGAGAAGTGTAAGTAATGTGAGTATGACAGTAGCAAGAGACGATTCGAAAATTAAATAATTACATATTTAAAAAGAGATTCAAAGAATTAAAGAATGAATCAGACGAAAAAGTGACGAGACATTTCTAGTACAAATAAAAAAATGATATGAGGTGTTAAGAAGACGCCAGTTATTAGACGAACATTGTATATGAAGACAGAGGAAAACGATTAATACTTTATCAACGCGGTTTGTACAATGAAATGATTTATTTATAATTCAGACAGGAAATACCTGACAAAGGAAAAGAAAATATTGAACCAATGCGGTTTGTTCGATGAAAACATGATGAAACAAAGATAGAAAGATGAAAAAATTATATATTGTGCGGAAACAGATTTATTTTATTGAAAAATGTTATTAGAAGAAGGAGTAAAATGTTTGAAAAGAACGCAAGATGAAGAAAATATGTAACCAAAGCAAAAAATTGATGCTATTTTTTAAAATTGAAGAAAGTTATTTGAACTGTTTTTGATGAAAAAAAAAGCGTAATAATGGGCCACAAGACAAGTTAAACTGATATTTTAAAGCGGAAAGTAAAAGCCTAATACAGATAAACGGATTAATATGTGTCGAAATGATTTTAAATGTAAAAAAAATCAAATATCAAAGTTAGAGAGTGCATCATGGAAAAGAAGTAAACAATGAACAATTAAATGTTATATTTGTAAAATCAGATGAATCAAATACTAAAATACTAAATCAAATCTAATACAAATGATGTACATTTTAGTAGGGGGAAAACCCGGATTATGTCATCCGAACAAGAAGAGAAATACGGGCCTAGATTGTAAGTAGAAGCCTAGGGTAGATAATAGAATGTAGAATGTGTAGAATGAAGTCCGTACGCGAGTGAACAGTAATTTTAAACAGCAAGTGGAATAAGTAACAAAACAAAAAAAAAATGATGAAATAATGGCAAAAAAATAAATGCACCACTTGCTAAGTAGGGCAGCTAGCATCTGAGAATTGACAACATGACGAGTTCCCGATCATCGAAAATGACCGAGGTGAACAACGGATGCTGAGATGGGGCATACCATGATGCCCAGTACAGCGCGAAAAGGAAAGCAGACGGTTGCGAGGGGAGTTGAACGGCGGGTGTCTATGGTCGAGATGGAGGTGAAGCCAAACGATATTACCAAGAGAAGACGAGCAGCATCCAGTTTTCGACCCCTGAAGAGGCCAGATGTACAACAGAACTCAATCAATGCGGCTCATGGTCGAGCCAGAATCGAGACCCCAGCGCTAAGACGAATACAGCAAACTACACAGCAAAAGGCGTAATAATTTGTTCCCAAATATATATTACTCATTGAGAGTTATTGACTTCTACAAATATAAAATTTTGCTCGTGTTTAATCAACTATGTTCTTTCCGCACTGTGATTTGAAAGTGTGCGCACATATGTTAGCGGGTAATTGGACACCCCGCGCAGACAGTTAAAGATGATAAACCAAGTGACTGCATTATGCAACAGAGCCAGTGGCAATCGCAAATCTTTCCGCCATACGGCGCGTAACAATACTATAAGCCAAACAAAAATACAGTCGATCTATGTCAAAGGGACACGGCTAACCCAACATTGAAGTTCAACAACACACTCTGAACAATCGTAAAACAACCAGCTGAACTGCAGCTTTAATTAAAATGCAATGGGCAATTCTCGCTGAAACCAGGCCACTAGTGACACGAGGTCTTTGAAAATTGATTTTTTTATTTTAGTTCGATTAAACGCAGTGAAAAATTAATAACTGCACATAAATTTGTTCCATTTGGATGACCCCTTGTTCGCCAAGGGGTGAACAAATTTTTAGAAAAGTGAAAATCGAATATTTTTATCGAGCTATATTTCAAATATTTGTCCCAAAACCCTCTACAAACAGCATTTCATTATACAGAAAACATCTAGGGCTTTCATGTGAAGTATTCAAAAGTTTGGCCGCCATCTTGGATTCGCCGCCATTTTGAATTTTATCATTAAAACGCGTTTTTTGAACAGGTTGGCAACCACCGATTTTAATTCTGAGACAACCATTGGAAAGCTGAGAAAAAATCCTACAAGATACATTTGAAAAATCAGGTGTGTCGCGAAAGAAACATGGCCGTCGAGCCAATTTTCTACACCGAGTTTTAATATTCCCAACGCGCGCCGCGCGATCGATATAGCAGCATACGCTGCTCGCCACGCAGTGCACACTGAACGATCTTCTAATATTGCTTACACGGAGAGACCGTTGAATGTGCAGGGGATACCTACATCTTCTATTGTGTGGCTATGAAGTTGATGTGTGTGAGCTATGAGTGGATATCTTCTAACAACGCTGGGTTAAGTACAATGATTTTGACGTTTATTGTTCAACAGACTGAGTGGAAATTAGTTGTGTTACGAGATGTTGAAAAATCGCGGCGGTGAAGTAATCAAACCGGTGGCTCGTGGTAGGAAGCGGTTCTGTTGCAATCCTTTCAATAAAACTGGTCACTCAAATTGGCGAAAAACTACGAAGCTCTTACGAAGGTTACACCAGAGCTTATTGCATATTTTAAATCGAATTGTTTTTAAAATGTTCCCGATTCCACTGACAAAATATGCACAACATGTTGTTTGAAGGTCACCCATCTAAAAAAGAATCAATTTTGTCAGCCTACAGAGGTGGAGGAAGACGACCTGGAACAAACGATAGAAGATTTGAAAGAACCAGCACCGATCGAATGTTTAGAAGCAGAATCGTCGATCGAAGTTTTGAGAGAAGTGCCATCAAAGAAGAAGGCTTCCACACCATGATTAAAGTTTTATCTAGCCTTGGAATCCAGTCCATCAGAGTACCGGAGCTACGACGAGATAGCGTGCGCGTTGAATTGTTCAAACAGGCTGTGAACTCACTCAAACAAATATTGAAGGTGGATTGCCCTGTGTACTATCAAGACACAGATGTTCCTATTGTAAGAGATATTATTGATAATTATGGAATATCAACCAAATCAGAAAAGTTCCAAATTCTAACTTTGCTAGCGTCCTCCTGGAGTAGACAAAAAATGATTGATGTAACCGGATGTAGTAAGTTTGCTCTTATTTCTCGAAATCACGCATCTATTTATACAAAAATATCTTAAGGTAAGTGGTTTGCTGCAAAATCTCTGAAGGTTCGTGACACGAAAGGAATTTTAAAATTACCAGATACATGTATCTCGCTATCAGAGTCAGAAAGGAAAGCTCACGCGGAAGCAACTCAATTTTTTCACGATTGTACTACTACGATGCCAGGTATTAAAGATACAATCAGTGTTAGAACCTCTAGTAAACGTGGAACCAGACAAAAACGTTTGCTTTTGGGATCTCTGAACGAAATTTTCGCCAATTTTAAAGATTTATTTCCGGATTCTAAGATTGGTTTTACGATGTTCGCCAAGTTTCGACCACCGGAATGCATACTTTCTGGAAGCTCTGGTACACATACAGTGTGTGTGTGTGCATGAAACATGAGAACATTGACTTATGCTTATGTGCTATAAAAGCATTACCAATGCTGAAAGATATTTCATTGAACCAGTTGATTAACAATTTCTTGGCATGTAAAAGTCCATCACCAAAATGTTTCTCTTTGGAATGTGACAAATGTCCGAACTTATGTGACTTAAATTGCTGGACGGAATCGAAAATTTCCCCGTTGAAGTTATAGAGTTCAAAAACTGGGTTCAAGTCGAAAACCATTATCAACTAGTGGACAAGAACTGCGAACCAGAAGAGTTTGTCGATACCTTCAGAAGATTGCTAAATGGATGGCTGTGATGGCTCACTTCTTTATCACAAAGGTAAATAAGCATAAAGTTTCATTGGGCATACTATAACATATAATATGTATACATCCCACAGGCACAGAAAAACTACCTACTCGATCTGAAATCTACTTTCCAACAAAACGAGGTTATCGTTCACGCCGATTTAGCCGAAAACTATAAAATTATCATACAAAACGAAATACAATCTCATCACTTCGCCAGACAAATGGCGACCATTCACCCATTTGTAATTTACTATTTGGAAAATGGGAGGTTAGAGCATTAAAGTTTAATCATAGTAACACCTATTCTCGACCACAACTATGTGCTTGTTCACTGTTGCTTCAATAAATTGTTTAGTTACATGAAGAGAAATCTGCCACACGTATCAAATACGCATATTTTCTCTGACGGTGCTGGAAGTCAATACAAAAATAAGTATAATTTTACAAACATTACGTTTATGAAAAATGATTTCCAAATGGACGTGGAGTGGAATTTTCACGCAAGCTCGCACGGGAAATGCCCATGTGACGGAGTTGGTGGAACCATCAAGCGAGCTGCCTGTAAATATATCTTTTCTCCCAACAAAGACAGGCTAATTACAGATGCGGTATCGTTTTACGAATGGGCTATAGAAAACCAAAGCAAAACAATGGCATTCGCTTAAGTTGAGCAAGCGGGTTACGAAGCGGCTCAAACTAAACTTCAACATCGGATGAAAAATGTCAAAACTATCAAAGGAACGCAGATATCATTATATTTTACCTCAAGAACAATATAATTTGTTTGCTAAACAATTTTCCAATAGTTCTGAGAGTGAAGTCAAAAACCTCAAATGCAAAGCTTAAGAAGTTGATAAATGTATTGGTAACAATTGAGTACTTTCCTCGTGTTTTCAATATTTCACTTGTATCTTGTCCACTAAAGAAAGTAGTCCATCTATGGCAGTTTTACCCTATCCAAATAAGTTGTTTATAAAGACCTTTTCAAAACATGTACTTCGCGCATACTAAACAGTGTGCGCTGCGTGGCAAGCAACGCTTGCTGCTATTTCGATCGCGCGGCGCGCGTTGGAAATGTTAAAACTCGGTATAGAAAATTGGCTCGACGGTCATGTTTCTTTCGCGACACACCTGATTTTTCAAATGTATCTTGTAGGATTTTTTCTCAGCTTTCCAATGGTTGTTTCAGAATTAAAATCGGTGGTTGCCAACCTGTTCAAAAACGCGTTTTAATGATAAAATTCAAAATGGCGGCGAATCCAAGATGGCGGCCAAACTTTTGAATACTTGACATGAATGCCCTAGATGTTTTTTGTATAATGGAGTACTGTTTGTAGAGTGTTTTGGGACAAATATTTGAAATATACCTCGATAAAAATACTCGATTTTCACTTTTCTAAAAATTTGTTCACCCCTTGGCGAACAAGGGGTCCACCAAATGGAACAAATTTATGTGCAGTTATTAATTTTTCACTGCGTTTAATCGAACTAAAATAAAAAAATCAATTTTCAAAAACCTCGTGTCACTAGTGGCCTGGTTTCAGCGAGAATTGCCCAATGGTAACCATTGAACTATTGTAAATAACCCGATGAAGCCTTAGGGATGAGTTTGCGAGGATGACACCAACCGATGAGAACCTCTACTGCCAGACCCACCCTCCCGTTTCAAACCCCCTGTAACCCGTCGCTTGAATACGACAGCCAAGCAGCGGATATCTACAAGGCGCAGCACACCAGGCGAGCGAACATTTGTCAATTTGTTATGAAGAAAATCCATGTCTGAAAACGTTAATTTATGTAGAAATGATATGTAGCACCATTGTAATTAATTGAATTTTACGTGCAAAGGAAAGAAGGAATATCATGAAAACGAATATGTATATAGTATCATAAAAACGCGAAAAATAATTGTTATGAAAAACACACCTATCGGCCGTCAGAACGGACCATGTGACCATTATCTCTTCTAGATAATGGCCAACTAGGCGGGGTGGCAGATGTGACGTCACACCCCGCGCAGAAATACCTTATGTTCCGTCACGTAGGATTTTGTCATACGGAACATTTTAGCTTAGTCCGAAAGACAGTAAGCCTTCCGTTTGAAGAAATGAAAAACAGGTAGAGTGTAGAACCGGGACACGGTCACCTGCCGTTGTCCCCCTAAAACAAGATCATTTGTAAAGAAAGCAGGAAAGATCTTGAAGAAAGACCGCGAACGGTTCTGCTAAGCAAACGTTGGCGAAACATTTGGTTTCCTTGACAGAGGACCGCGAACGGATCTGTCAACATACTAGGTATCAACAGAATATGCAATAGGCGGCAAAGAACTTCGCGCAGCCTTCTGCTGTGCCACAGGCAAACAAACCCGAATAAAATAAACAAGTTTTGTGTTGTAAACAAAACAGAAGTCGCCGGTTCAACGGTGTTGATGCTCTCGCATGCGTTCTATCGTACATGCGGTACTAGACTTGTTGTCGGACCGTCGTCGAGTTCGGACGCGCGTGCTGCACTATAGTATATATATACATTTTTTTTTTTTTTTTTTTTTACTACTTAACTTTTTTTTGTACCTCAACATTTTTTTTTTATCCAACCGACGACGTGTGGAACGCGCGCAAGCATTCAAAAGTAGTTTATTTGTTTTTACTTGATACGGTCATTTGTTAACGTCGCGAGTGCAATGAAGTGCGGTATCGTAAACTGTGCGCAAGGTGACAATCGCTACCTCTGGCGTTGTCACGGAATCTGTAACCGAACATTTCATGCTGCGTGCATAGGTGCACAAAGAAATCACGAGGAAATCCTGCGGACTTTTATGCTGCCGCTATGCCAGGACTGCCAGGAAAAGTTCGTGACCGACCTAAATCTTAAGGCTCTGACATCTCATCTCAGAAACATCTCAGAAAATATCGGAAAGACGCTTGAAGTAAACCATAAGCTGCTTTCAAATTATAAAAATCTCAGCGCGACTCATGATAACTTGCTGGAGCATATTGAAAAAAGCCTGAATGAAATTAAACTTACCATCACCAACGCCGCGAGCAGCAACAAAGCCAGTGCCGCAGAAATAAAAAACAAAATGTCAACACTTCTTGATACACATTCGGACACCTCAGCAGCTGTTGAAGCGATGGCTAAGTCAGCAGCGACAGCAGCAGCAGCAGCAGCTACAAACTCAACGACAGGGTCAATAAACAAACTACTCGCTACAATTGAAACCGGTTCAGCGCAGTCTAATGCTGATTCTGCTCTTCGTGAAATTCTCGACGAGGTAAAATTTGTCTCTGGAGCTATTACTAGTCTCCAAATTAATCAAACTAGCGCATCACAACAACACAAGTCACTGCATGAAGAATTAAATCAAACTTTGGCAGCTAACAATAAAGCTACGAAGACCATAACGGACCATTCTTCGCCAGGATGGCGATTTTTGGGCAATAAATGGCGCTGGATGCCAGACTGGTCGGATTATGATGCTAGACAACGGACTCGTAGGCTCCAAGAAAAGGCTGCCGAAAAATCTAGACGAAACAGGAAACGCAGGAGGCGACAAAATATTGAATCGAAAAACTTCAACAACAATCGAAACCATACCACCAACAGCAACAGTAACAAGACAACGAATAGTAACTATATCAACAACAACCACAAGTTCACACACACTTACCAAAACGACCAGATCCGTGTCAATGGATCGGATAAACAATTACTGGCAACCGCCAAAGTTAAATTTGCCAGACCACCATCAACTATTGACCACCCTATAGCAGGCCTCGCAGTTCCAAATTTCATCAACTTCCGGAAGGGTGAAACCATAAACCCTTACCGTTCAGACAACCAGAACCAACATAATATTGAATCGCCACCAAATGAGAACACTACTTCGAAAGCAACATTAGAATCGCACCCAACATCGTGGTCGCTCGATCCCATGCGGCCTCCTGTTGTCAACCTAACACAACAATCAGCTGTTGGAGACGGGCGTTTTCTGAAGGCGCGTTTACGAGATCCAAAAATTTGTAATCTATTGCCAGAATTTTAACAGAATGAGTAGTTCAAAAAAAATTGATATTCTTAGTAAAAAGATTAGTGGTTGTATGTATTCAATCATTATAGGAACGGAAACAAGTTGGTCTGAAAGTATAAAGAGTGAGGAGGTTTTTGGAAACAGTTATCAAGTATTCAGAAGCGATCGTGATCTTTTGTTAACTGATAAAAAATCTGGTGGCGGTGTACTAGTAGCCGTCAAGACAAAGTTCGATGCAGAGTTGGTCCCAACGATGAAGTATAAAGAATTTGACGATGTTTGGGTCAAAACTGTATTAAACGGTCAATGCCACATTTTTGCATCAGTATACTTCCCTCCACAATTTGCAAAAAAACAATATTATGAATTATTTTTAGAAACCGCCAACTCAGTAATTTGTAACTCTGACCCGGAAATTAAAATTCATATATACGGCGATTTCAATCAAAAAGATGCAGACTTCATCAAGGACTGCGATAACGAATCACTGTTGCTTCCTATAGTAGGAGATAACGAGGCACTACAGCAAATTTTCGACACGACCAGTCAGTTAGGATTATATCAAGTAAACGCAATACGAAATGAACTAAACTGTTTTTTAGATCTCTTGTTCACAAACTGCACTGAAGATTTTAGCGTAGATAAAGCCGTTGATCCTCTATGGAAAAATGAGAAATTTCATACAGCCATTGAGTATTCATTGAACATAGATAGCACTAGATCACGTCCCAATGATAGTGAATTTGAGTATGTGTATGACTTTAAAAAAGCTAATATAACAGAAATCGACCGTGAACTCAGGGCAGTCGACTGGCAATCACTTTTGCGAGGCAAAGAGGATATTGAAAAAGCCGCGAATACGTTTCTCTCTCTATTATACGAAATTATAAATGATACAGTTCCTAGGACGAAAAAACGCACTAACTTTTGTTTCAAAGATCCCGTATGGTACACGCAACAGATCAAAAACTTGAAAAACAAAAAACAGAAAGCCCATAAAATGTACAAACACCATAAATGTGAGACCAATACGATACAAGAACATATGCAGCGAACTAGATGCAGAAATCTCATTAGCTTATGAGAGTTATAACTCTAGGGTTGAAAGTAATATCAAATCTGATCCAAAGCAGTTTTACCGTTTTGCAAAGGAAAAAATGAAAACTAATAATTTTCCATCACGCATGCATTTTGAAGGTAACGAAAGTACCGAGTCTCAGCTTATTTGCAACCAATTTGCGAAATTTTTCCAGACCGTTTACAAAAACCCGGATGAAAATAGAGATTTTAACTACTTCACGCATTTACCTGATTGTACCAATAGTGTATCAGTTCAAAATATAACTGTTCAAGAAATATTAACATCATTAGAATCCCTAGATGCAACTAAGGGTGCTGGGCCAGATGGAATTCCACCATCTATGCTTAAAACATTTGCTTCTTCTTTTGTAAAACCACTGTTTTGGCTTTTCAATCTTTGAATCAAAACAGGTGAATTTCCTTCCACGTGGAAAAAATCATTTCTCATCCCGATCTTTAAGTCAGGTAAACGCTCTGATATAAAAAATTATCGCGGCATAGCAATCATCTCTTGTATTCCGAAACTATTTGAATCAATCGTTAATAAACGAATTTTCGAACAGGTGAAAAATAGTATTACAATCAACCAACATGGTTTTTTCAAAGGAAGGTCCACAGCTACTAATCTATTAGAATTCGTTAATTTCACACTCGCTGCAATGGATAGAGGTAACTACGTTGAAACATTATATACCGATTATAGTAAAGCTTTCGATAGAGTCGATATAACATTACTGATTTTCAAACTAAAACGCATTGGACTAGATAACCAACTCGTGAAATGGATTGAATCTTATTTGACGAACAGAACACAATTTGTCCGTTTCAAAGGCCATCTCTCTGATCCAGTGAAGGTAACATCTGGAGTTCCGCAAGGATCACATTTAGGACCCTTACTATTCATTTTGTTCGTTAATGATGTAACCCTTTTACTTAACCAGATCAAAATTTTAATCTATGCCGACGATATGAAATTGTATATGGAGATTAAAAACCAGTCTGACCTCGAATTGTTTCAGTTGCAGATCAATACCTTCTATACTTGGTGTCTGAAAAGCTTACTTGATATAAATATTAAGAAATGTAATGTCATATCATATACAAGAAAACTTTCAATGCAAACTATGAACTATTACATAGGCCAACAACTTGTAGAGAGATGTACCAAAATGAGAGACTTAGGAGTGATCCTCGATTCGAAACTCACTTTCGTGAATCATTATAACACAATAATCAACAAAGCCAACAGTATGCTAGGTTTTATTAAACGTTTCAGTTATCATTTCAAGGACCCATACACAATAAAAACTCTTTTTGTGAGCTATGTTCGATCAATATTAGAGTACTGCAGTATAGTTTGGTCCCCATATCAAGAAGTTCATATCAATCGTATTGAATCAGTTCAAAAACAATTTCTGGTTTTTGCATTAAGAAAACTCAATTGGGCATCATATCCTCTCCCTTCTTACGAATCTCGCTGCATGCTTATTAATATCGAAACTCTGAAGAAACGACGAGAAACAACCATGATTACCTTTGTAAACGATATGGTCTCACAACGTGTTAATTCACCAAATCTGCTGGAAACTCTTAACTTTTATGCTCCTTCTCGTCTTTTAAGAACGCGCAATATTTTTACTAACAATAATTACCGGTCACTGTACGCCAAACATGGACCAATTAACAGCATCATGAACGCATACAACAAACACTGCGAGATTATAGACGTTACCATGTCCCGGAACGCATTAAAAAGCGCATTACGTGCTAGAACTCGATAGCTTAAGATTAACGTATACATTAGAATTGTAGTCTACATTGATTGACGAAATAAATAAATAAACAAGATTATAAGGTAAGAGCTTAAGGTAAATGGTAAAAAGAGAGTGGAGAAAGCCTCTCACTCTGAGTTACCTGCAGGGTATATTTAAGCAGTGATGTACAGAATAAAAGTTAATTATTATCATCAGCTCTAATCTGGTGTTTTAATTCCGCGCCGACTGCGCGTTCAGGGTTTTCTGGAGAAAGTCCTGGTAGGTTATACCCAGGATATAGGTATACCTACACAGTTGCACTGATTTCGTAGTCACCAATATTAACCAACACACTTGGATTAATACACTCAATATTTTTCATAATATTCACTGACGCCATATTTTTCTTTGCGCTACTATGTTTTAACTTTTCTCCCGTCTTCGTACAGTTTCGCGACAAATGACCGAACGAATTACAATTAAAGCACTTCGGCCCATCGCTTTTCTGCGGGCAGGCATCGGCAATGTGTGACGAATCACCACAGTTAAAGCAGTTCCTCTTCGCATTCACCTGCTTTCTCTCCTTCTCCTGCAGCTCTTTTTTCTTTTGCTGACCTTCGTGCGGCTTCGGCCTTACGGATGTCTTCTTTTGTACTTTTTCAAAATTTAGCAACTTACTTTCAGCTGGCGAATTGTTTGCGTCTCGTAAAGCAGCGATCGGTGGAATTCATCTTCGGTTATCCCGTCGACAATGTACTCGCAAATGCTCAACTCATCAAGGTCGATCGAGTGAGCAATACGCTGCATCTCGTAGATGTAATCACGTATGTTTTCGTCGTGTTTCTTCTTTCATGCTGCATGTTGGATGTCACTTGCACGAACGAAAGGGGCAAACTCTCTGATCAAAGCACTCTTCAGTTTGGAAAACGAAGTGACGTTTCGTTGGACAAACATAAACCTGCGTGCTGTGCCTGTCACCTTTTTTCTGCACATGATAAGCATTTGTTCGTCATTCCAACAAGCTGTTCGGGATATTGCTTCGAATTGCGACATCCATAATTTAACATCTTGCCCGTCTTCAGCACCGTATGTTTCAATGCTATACTCAACATCTCTGAAGGAATACGGCTGGCGCTGTACAGTCATGTATCGGTTCTTACTTTTGGGTGTAGATATGCGTCCTTTCTTCTCCAGAGCAGTATGAAACATGCCGTCTTGACTACCGTCATCTTCTTCGTAGTTGCTGGTAGCTTGATCGCTATCGCCGCTGCCATCGTGTTCGTTGTATTCGTGATCATCATCGTTATTTACACTGTTGCCATCGTTATCGTCTTCTCCAGCGTCGTCGTTTCCACGAGCATTGTTCTGTTGCTTGTCGTTCGGTACCTCGTTGTCGGTACCCGAACGACCGTCGTTTGCAACCATCGTGTTGTCGTGGTTTGCGATTCTTCGTGCCAGCTCGTTTTTGGATCCGTCGGACGCCAATCCTCGTTTTTCACATTCGCGTATTAAACCGACTTTTGTAAAACTTTGCACAATTCGTCCACTTGTTTCGCCATATTGAATTTCAAACAGCGTTCTTTTCGTTACGATTTTCATTACTTTTTGCATTTATTATCGCGTCGACCGATTAATTTCTCGATCACTCTTTCCCGGACGAGCCCCCATGTAAGAAAACAAGGGAGAGAGTTGATGAGAAATATAAAGACTTATTTATTTAACTTTGATTTACGACAATGACAAAGATGCGTGTGCATGGGTCGGTGTATTACTAAGAACTAACTTTTTCTCTTCACTTTCGCCGGGGGGCATACCAATCGTCCCACATAAATGATCACAAAAGTCTAAATTATTCTAAACGGTTTTTAATTGCTAGAAAGATTATTGTTTTTATCGAACGTTATTTTGTCAAGACCCATTAACCAAAACTCATTTAACTTTTTCTAAAATATAGCAAAATCTATTTCGCGAGTATCTATTTAGTCCACCCCTATTCTTGACTCATAGCTTTGATAAGCTTACGCGCACTTGTAAGTTGTAAATTATAGCAAGCTTCGTTGCATCAGAGAGTGAGTTTCGTAAAACCGTTCCTTCCTTTTTCCCTTGGGCGTTGATACTTTTGATGAAAATTTTACAATTTTAATCAACTCCTCCTACACTATAAGCATTGAAAAACTGTGTTTTCGAATCCTTGATCTGTTTTCAACGAATAAGTTGGGCGCCAATTGTTATCGCTCAACCTGCCAGAAGGGCAGGCTGCTAGAAAGCCCCAAGTCCCTGGTCGTTCCTCTGGGGACTTCCGGGGTGGGTGCTCACGACCTCTTTTCCGCCTGCTCGACTATGATATGCACGAAGGCACTCAGGATCGGCTCCGGGTCTACTTTCAGATCGAATTATTCAAAAAATCACAGTCTACTCTAAATCTTTTATTTCTACTCACATTGTTGCTTAACTCTATCGCTCACGGTGTAATCTGGATACAGGTTGGCCGACCTTTCTGCTGCTGCGCGCGTTCTCCTGCTATCCTACTGGGAGGAGGTGTTCCCTCGGCCCGTCACAGCCTCAAGTCAGAGCGCGTGTGACCTCGAGGGCGGGGTATCAACCGCGGGGCGGTATTTTCTGTTGATCGGATATTTCGGCTGACTGTCGGCGCACTAACGGCGTCAAACCCGGCGTCTGGCGGTGCTAGTAGCTTTCTCCAGTGTGGTTGTGCTGCTGGTGCTTTACCCCGGCCCGTCACAGCCTCAGGATAGAGCGCGTGTGACGTCACACCCTGCGAAGAACCCAATGCTCCGTCACGAGCCTTATAATTAAAGTTTAATTTTGTTCCTAGGAGGGCATAGCCTTCTGCTATGCTTTAGTCAGGCGAAACATTTGGTTCCCTTGACAGAGGACCGCGAACGGCTCTGTCAACACTCTATGTATCAACATATTATGCCATAGGTGGCAAAGAACTTCGCGCAGCCTTCTGCTGTGCCACCGGCAAACAAACTCGACCAAAATAAACAAGTTTTGTGTTGTAAACAAAACGCCGCCTGTACTTTAGCAGTACTAGATTAGGTTAAGAGATTAGTAAGGTAAACAGAGAGTGGAGAAAGTCTCTCTCTCTGAGTTACCGGTAGGGTATATTTAAGTAGCGATGTACGAAAATAAAGTCAGTTAGTCCACGTTAATCTGTGTGTATTAATTCCGCGCCAATTGCGCGTACAGGGTTTTCTGGAGAAAGTCCTGGTAGGTTATACCCAGGATATAGGTATACCCACACATGTGGTGACAGCGAAAGAAAAATAAACGCCGGTTCTGACTGAGTGGATATAAAACCCGAGTGGACTTAAAATTCAATTAGAAAATCGTGAGGGTAGCAGTAAATTAAGTGAAAGCGCCACTATTTCGTCGCTGAAGTGCTGCGCATTGCGCGTTTTGTATTTTCATCATCCAGAACTGAACTAGAAAATCGTGAGGATAGAAGTACACACATTTGGTGACAGGCGGTTCAGGAAAAGAACCCTGCAAGGACATTCGTGGTTAACGCATTTGGTGACAAGCGGTCGTCCCACGCCGGGAACTGATTTTAATAAGTATCAAGTGAGCATTTTCTGTGTTTTGAACAGTTTGTTGAATGCGCATACGGTTTACGGTTCTGTCGGTTTGATAAAACGGTGAACAATTACAGTGTTTTTGCAAGTAATTAATTCTAACTCCATCTTTCAACGGAACGGAAAAAACTAGAAGTGCCCTATTGTGTTTTTTTATGTCTTAAGTGAAGAAGACCAAAAAAAAACGGAACCAAATCTCGCAATTAGCCAGTTAATGATAACGGCTGGGAAAAAAAAAGAAACACATGCAGTAAGTGACTTATTAACCTCTACGGCCTCTACATATTGGAACAGCCAGACATATTGGAATAGCCAGACAACTGTGAATTATCGTATTAAGAAGGTGCCGAAGTTACGTAGTGGAAATTGCAGTAGAGATGTCCACGACAATGGCCGGCCCTATACCAAGGATATTCGGGTGAGAAGCACATAGTAAGAAAAATTTATGTTTAAAGATTGCAGCTGAAATTTTAACGGAAGAGTATTTTTTTGTATCGTTCGACGCAGTAAAATTTGTGAATTAACATCTATTGAATTTTTTTTTAAAACTGATAGAACAAAAAATTACCAAATATAAAGCCATTTAGGAACGACGGAGAGATACACATTAGGAGACAAAAATGACCTTGGAGACTACATTAGGCGAACTACAATCGTAACAATTCTTCAGTTGTTCGTAATAATAACGATTTACAGGTTATCACATCTACTTGGGTCGAGAGGCCAATTTGTATAAACAATCAATTCGCGCCGCTGCTGCGCGGTTGATTTTATTTCTCAAACGGCAAGCAATAAAACTCTCGGCACGACAAGTGCACGCAAACGATTTTCGTTCATTTGCCCAACAAAATAATTAAAGTGGCAGAGCGGGAAGCAAACGGGCGCTAGCAAATCGAATTTAAGAACGCAAACAGATACTCGCAGAGTTGCGCACATGGAACTCACCTTAATTATTCTAAGAGAGAATTTTAGTACACGGGTGGCTACGTTATCGTTAGCAAATATAAAGGGGTAAAGTCGCATTTCATTAATGTCCAATAAAGAGCGTGAGAGCGGTAACTACGAATTGCGCGCTCACACGTTGCATACAAAAGTTAGTCAGTTGTACTAATTGTCGGGTACGCTGTCTCTGTTTATGAATTTTGCAGTGTTATTGCGATCAGCTGTGCCAGCCACGGCCAAGGTCTTATTTTGTAAGCATCAATTTTAATGGCCAATGGCAAGAACGTTTTGCTACCATACATGGCTTACCAGTAGCGGTGAATTGCTAAGAGGGTAAAAAATGGATACATCTATAAGCGCAACGCGCGCAGCGATGGTGACATATCCACCGGTAGAGTAAATAGTAACCGACGGCAGAGATATATAATGTTGGAAGTTTACGTTAAAATATTATTTCATGAATAAGGAATGGCACCTTACGCCATCTAATGTAAACATTTACAATCTTTGATTAATTTAATTACACTAAATAGAAATGGTTTTTTTTTTAAATATTCATTTAATTATTATTAAAACCTAAAGATATTTATTTAATTAATAAAGATAAACGTTGAACCGTTGACACTAAATGGTTCGAAACTTGGTGTTCAGATTTTTTGATGGCGCGACGAAGAAATTAGAGTCGGTCACGCTACGTTATCACATCTGGTCAACAGAATCGTTAGTGATACCTAGGAAAAAAAAGAAGAAGGCTACATAAGCCTTATATAGTTTTATAGTATTTATTCCGCAGTACCTTTTATTGTTTTTTAAGAAATATATATAAAACTTTATATTTATAATGGAGTACACGTTCCCAAAAGCAGATGCCATGCAGTGCATCCCAGAATTTGATGGATCGCTAGACGAACTAGAAGCGTTCGTTTATCATATCGAGCATTTTGCTCGGGAGATACCAGAAGGAGTATCACACGCTCCACTGGTTTATATTATTCTATTAAAACTAAAAGGCAGAGCTGCTGCCGCAATACATAGAATTAACGCAAACGCTTGGCCACAGGTTAAGCAGAATTTATTGAAGGAATTTGGGGATAATATACGCATCGAGGCAGTTATAAGTCAAGTAGAAACATTGAAACAGGAAGCGAATGAGACCTTTCCTGATTATAAAAAGAGGACATTGAAAATTAAGGAGAAAATCGACTCCTACGAAACTAATTGTACGAAGTCATGCATGATAGTTAGTCTTCGATTACATTTTATGGCGGGTTTGTGTGACACCGCATTGAAAGAAGCTGCTCAAGGTAAACGAGCATTTAAGTTAGAAGAGCTGCTAGACGACTTAGAGGATTACTACCATGAGCGTAATCATATCTCGGAAATAGAAAATAGAATTCAGGGCCTAGAATTGGTCGAAAGACAGCGCGATGCACTTAGACAATTTAATAATAGCAGAAATATTTTTACAATTAATCACAAAGACGCTGATTATAGCAACAGCCGTCTTGGAAGAAATGAAGGTTATAATTACAAAAATAGAGATAGAATAATTTACAAGCAAAACAATTATAACAATATATGTGGATCTAGCGACGGTAATCGATCCAAACACAATTATCGCACAGCGCGATCATACCGACGGAGCCAAGGGAACTACGTCCATGGTTGGAAATATAATTATTATGGTCAAAATGGACCAACTGATAGGAGGTACAGGAATTCGTATACCCGGATGCCTCAGAAAATGCTTATGGTAGCCAACATTAATGAAAGAAGTAGTAATTTGCAAAAAGAAGGTATTTTGGATCCTATTGCACAGGAATATTTTAACGAGGATTTAGCAGAAATTTGCGAAGATGTTGACTGGCGGAGATGTACCAATGAGCCCAGCAATATAGAAATAGCCGATTGGAGGACCGCATGCAATCACATAAGAGACAACAGTGCTTGTGTGGCTAAGCGAGTATATTACGATGTCAGAGGGCACTTAATGTTAACCCTACTGGCTAAGCAGAATGTCAAATTTACGTTGAACCTGATCTTAGATACAGGTGCATGTGCGAATATAATTAATGCACGCATTGTGAATCTTTTGAATGTACCGGTAAATACACAGGACGTAACCACTTTTGGAGGTATCGGCCAAGACATTGTGCGTACCTCAGGTACAATTATGTTGGATTTAATAGTCGAAGACTTTTTGATCCCGACGCAATTTCATATATTAAAAAATTTGCCAAGCGACGGATTAATCGGCGCAGAATTCTCAAAGAAGCATACGCTTCAAATAGGAAATAATTTTGACTACATAGTGTTCAAAAAACACGGAAACAGAAGTCCGGACGACTTGAGTTCGTGTCGCTGAAGTGCTGCGCATTGCGCGTTTTGTATTTTCATCATCCAGAACTGAACTAGAAAATCGTGAGGATAGAAGTACACACATTTGGTGACAGGCGGTTCAGGAAAAGAACCATGCAAGGTAGCAATGGGCAAGATCGATCCGATTTTTGCAAAATCGATCTTTTCTAGTCGATTCATCGATTTTTTGAATCGATTTTCCTGCGCGCGATTTTCTGCTGAATCGATCCTTTGGATGGCAAGATCGTTTTTTTCCGCCTGAAAAATAAATGTGTGCAAAACGGATTGAAAACAATTGTGATTGCATTTATTGTTGCTAACGTAATCTGCGGCCGAATTCCGAGAACACTTTTCTTTGAAGAGAAGAAAATTTCTTTATTGATAGTATACGAAATTTTTCTCTCTCCGAAGAAGTGTGTGCTCGGAATTCGGACACTGATCTGAAAAATGTGTCAATTTTTTACCGGGATGTCCATAGTTGAAGAATGGGCTAAAATTAAATAGACATGAAACCGAGAAAAACGCATTTCAAATGTTTTTGTTGGCTCAAACAATTGTCTACGTCCATGACAACTTTTTTCATGAGTATGTCACCACCCCCATATCCAGCATATCCAGCTTTTCACGAACGGTAATGGCGTATAGTGCACGCAGCCCATTTTGACGTTTTCTGTAGGTCAAGGAAGCTGGATAACCTTGTCGTCGAGTTGAAAAAGAACAATCCGCAACCAAATTAAGTCCCTCCAGTATTTTTAACGCAGTAACCATTTTTTGCCTTTGTAAACGCGACATCAATAGACAAACCCGTATGAAATTTGGCTAATACGCTTGCGTTGTGAAATATATCAAGGATTAGGGGTGGGTGAAACGGCTCTTTTGCAAGAGCGGCTCTAAACCGACTCATGGTTCACAATGATTCACGAGCGTTGACAGTTCGTGTTGTCTCAGTAAACTTCGGGTTCGCGCGAACCAAACAGTTCTGGTGCGCCCAAAGACCCGTGGTTCTTTTTCGTGAGCCGTTCGTTCTTTCGCTCTTTCCTAAGAACCGGTTCATATGAACGGCTCGTGAGCCGTTCGCCCATACCTAGCGAGGATGAAAAGAACGACGAGACAAGACCTCGAACTGAATATAAATTACCAGACCACAAGACCGTCTCGAAAGTTTGACATATATTGTATACAATCATTACTATCTGATTGGTGTACATTGGGTGGCAATGGAAATTGACTTTGACAGTTTTATTTAGAAGTAGTGTTCAAAATATCGCCTTCACGAACAGTTAGCAAAATTTCGATTTTTTGGATAACACCCGACCTCGACGTTTTATTCATTTCTAATAACCAGTTCACATGATGTAATATTGCCCATCTTGATTTTAAATCCCATACTCCAATTTTTCCGTGAAAACTAGATGTATGTATGTATCAAGATCACGATATCACGGGATATCTGCTATAGTGTGAACAAGGCATAAGACATTTGGCACAAAAAAAAAACTATTACAAACTGTGCTTTTCTTCATAAGTCGAGAAAGTGAAATTTAGACCAAATACTCCTGAATTCCGATTTAGCTGAAATTTTGCATTGCATTGGATATTGAATTTACCATTTTGGATATTAGCCAACATTATTTCATATTTGCTACCTCTGCAAGTAAACTTTTTGAAAATTGGCTTCCGTAGGGACGTTGTTTACTATCGTTGTGGGTGTTTACTATCAAGCACCAATTTTTTGATTTAGGTAGAAAAGGCATATGCGCTTATTTTTCAACTTTGAGTAGCGGGGTATTCGTTAACTCAAATATTGCAAAAGTTGAATTGAATGGTCGTGTATATGCCGTGCTTTATTCTGTTCTGCATGGTGTCGCACTCGCCATTTTTGTTTATTTGAGTTTGTTCTGCGGATGTTCCGATTTTTTTTTATGAATTGGGTTGATCAGCTATATCAGTTTTTCATATCATCTGAATGATCTGAATTTTCCAAGTAAAACGTGATTTAAAAAAAATTCTATCATTGTCCTTCGCTTTTTAAAACACGATTTAAAACTTCCTGAAATCTGCCCGAAACCGCTACAATGACAGTTCGCCCATCTACCACCTGTCATTGTAACGATTTAGAGCGAATTTTTATTTTTCATTTAAAAACCGAACGCGACACCGCGCTAATTCAAAACAATTTTCGCGAATTTCCGAATTAACGTGGGTTTGGAACCAGAAACGTTTTTGAATGAGTTCTTTTTTTTACGCGGATTTTCGAATTACCGCGGTTTTTATGCGTTTTTTTACGAGGTACGTATCCCCCGCGTAAAAAAAACTGACTGTATACAGGTTTGGATTGCTCTTAGTGCATCCGAAACAATAGACCATTTCACGAATTGACAGGTGTCACGGATCCTGCTGATGTTCTTGATGCTTTCACGTGCATTATGTCAGCAGTTCCAAACTTTCTGTCAAAATTTCGTTCATGAATCAAGTTCCCAAACGTCTCGTGAAATGGTCTATGGGATGAGCGACAACGAAAACTTTTAGTAGAAAAAAAACGCTAAGAGTACACACGGTTAAAGAAGATGGCAATAAACTAAAAAAGCCGTATCGCTAGTAGATGTTGCGTACGAAAACTCGATGAACATGATTAATAAACCAGAAAACGCAAACAAAACAAAATCTCCATAAATATAACCAAAAATAGTCGTAAAAAGATTATACCCAAGTAACAATTTTTGTTGCCTAAACATTTACTCGATCACTTTTATTAGGCTACAGTTGAACAATAACCGAAATGGAAAATAAAAAACTACTGTTAAATGGTTGTTCAGTTGAATTTGGAGAAATTATCCGACACACAGTTGTTTAGGAACGGCGAAGAGGGTTTTGAGCAACAACAGCAGAATATTGTATTCAACAATATAAAAATATTCTGATGTTGTTGTTTAAAACCCTCTTCGCCGTTTCTGGACAACTGTGTGCCGGAAAATTTCAACTATTGAACAGAAATTTTCTATTTTCCATTTCGGTTGTTGTTCGACTGTTGTCTGATCAAAGTTATTCAATAATTATAAAATGCTGTTCCAATTTTCATAGAGTTCCTCAGTTTCCGAGAATAAAAAAAATCTTTCGGGGCATCTCTGACGTTGACGTTGCTAAATCTTTTAGTGGTTTAAAAAAATGTTTATACTGCAATAAATCAACTATACGACGCATCCAGAAGAATGTTCTATTGAACCGGTGATCTAGCGTTCGCGTCTATAAGAGCTAATGAATTGCTCTTTGAAAGACTTCAAACGCATGTATGCAGCATTTGAACAACATGTGCAGAATAGTTGCGGAGTTGCCGTTTGAAACGTTCAAATAGCTTTTATCGAGATGTGATAAGTGGAGACCTTTAAAGCGCTTCAACGCAGCACATATTTATTAGTGCTGCTGGTATTCACTTGCAAACGTTTGAACAACTTCTGTTAAGCTAGAGTTTCACTGTTGAATAAGTACATGAACAAAGATTGCTGCAATGTTTGTTCAACAAATAGTTCAACGTGTTGTTTATTCAGCATCGATTGCTTCAACACTGCTTTTGGCCACATTTGCTCTCATTACAGCTTCCAAATTGTTTCTTGCGTACCGAACAAAAATCGATTTTTTGTAAAATCGATTTTTCAGGCTCGATTTTGTTATGAATCGATTTTATTGATTTTGATTAATCGATGCAGGAGAATCGATTTTTGTTCAAAGATCGCCCATTGCTAATGCAAGGACATTCGTGGTTAACGCATTTGGTGACAAGCGGTCGTCCCACGCCGGGAACTGATTTTAATAAGTATCAAGTGAGCATTTTCTGTGTTTTGAACAGTTTGCTGAATGCGCATACGGTTTACGGTTCTGTCGGTTTGATAAAACGGTGAACAATTACAGTGTTTTTGCAAGTAATTAATTCTAACTCCATCTTTCAATAAGTGTTAAAAGAACGGAAAAAACTAAAAGTGCCCTATTGTGTTTTTTTATGTCTTAAGTGAAGAAGACCAAAAAAAAAACGGAACCAAATCTCGCAATTAGCCAGTTAATGATAACTGGGGAAAAAAAGAAACACATGCAGTAAGTGACTTATTAACACCTCTACGGCCTCTACATATTGGAACAGCCAGACATATTGGAATAGCCAGACAACTGTGAATTATCGTATTAAGAAGGTGCCGAAGTTACGTAGTGGAAATTGCAGTAGAGATGTCCACGACAATGGCCGGCCCTATACCAAGGATATTCGGGTGAGAAGCACATAGTAAGAAAAATTTATGTTTAAAGATTGCAGCTGAAATTTTAACGGAAGAGTATTTTTTTGTATCGTTCGACGCAGTAAAATTTGTGAATTAACATCTATTGAATTTTTTTTTAAAACTGATAGAACAAAAAATTACCAAATATAAAGCCATTTAGGAACGACGGAGAGATACACATTAGGAGACAAAAATGACCTTGGAGACAACATTAGGCGAACTACAATCGTAACAATTCTTCAGTTGTTCGTAATAATAACGATTTACAGGTTATCACATCTACTTGGGTCGAGAGGCCAATTTGTATAAACAATCAATTCGCGCCGCTGCTGCGCGGTTGATTTTATTTCTCAAACGGCAAGCAATAAAACTCTCGGCACGACAAGTGCACGCAAACGATTTTCGTTCATTTGCCCAACAAAATAATTAAAGTGGCAGAGCGGGAAGCAAACGGGCGCTAGCAAATCGAATTTAAGAACGCAAACAGATACTCGCAGAGTTGCGCACATGGAACTCACCTTAATTATTCTAAGAGAGAATTTTAGTACACGGGTGGCTACGTTATCGTTAGCAAATATAAAGGGGTAAAGTCGCATTTCATTAATGTCCAATAAAGAGCGTGAGAGCGGTAACTACGAATTGCGCGCTCACACGTTGCATACAAAAGTTAGTCAGTTGTACTAATTGTCGGGTACGCTGTCTCTGTTTATGAATTTTGCAGTGTTATTGCGATCAGCTGTGCCAGCCACGGCCAAGGTCTTATTTTGTAAGCATCAATTTTAATGGCCAATGGCAAGAACGTTTTGCTACCATACATGGCTTACCAGTAGCGGTGAATTGCTAAGAGGGTAAAAAATGGATACATCTATAAGCGCAACGCGCGCAGCGATGGTGACATATCCACCGGTAGAGTAAATAGTAACCGACGGCAGAGATATATAATGTTGGAAGTTTACGTTAAAATATTATTTCATGAATAAGGAATGGCACCTTACGCCATCTAATGTAAACATTTACAATCTTTGATTAATTTAATTACACTAAATAGAAATGTTTTTTTTTTAAATATTAATTTAATTATTATGAAAACCTAAAGTTATTTATTTAATTAATAAAGATAAACGTTGAACCGTTGACACTAAATGGTTCGAAACTTGGTGTTCAGATTTTTTGATGGCGCGACGAAGAAATAAGAGTCGGTCACGCTACGTTATCACATCTGGTCAACAGAATCGTTAGTGATACCTAGGAAAAAAAAGAAGAAGGCTACATAAGCCTTATATAGTTTTATAGTATTTATTCCGCAGTACCTTTTATTGTTTTTTAAGAAATATATATAAAACTTTATATTTATAATGGAGTACACGTTCCCAAAAGCAGATGCCATGCAGTGCATCCCAGAATTTGATGGATCGCTAGACGAACTAGAAGCGTTCGTTTATCATATCGAGCATTTTGCTCGGGAGATACCAGAAGGAGTATCACACGCTCCACTGGTTTATATTATTCTATTAAAACTAAAAGGCAGAGCTGCTGCCGCAATACATAGAATTAACGCAAACGCTTGGCCACAGGTTAAGCAGAATTTATTAAAGGAATTTGGGGATAATATACGCATCGAGGCAGTTATAAGTCAAGTAGAAACATTGAAACAGGAAGCGAATGAGACCTTTCCTGATTATAAAAAGAGGACATTGAAAATTAAGGAGAAAATCGACTCCTACGAAACTAATTGTACGAAGTCATGCATGATAGTTAGTCTTCGATTACATTTTATGGCGGGTTTGTGTGACACCGCATTGAAAGAAGCTGCTCAAGGTAAACGAGCATTTAAGTTAGAAGAGCTGCTAGACGACTTAGAGGATTACTACCATGAGCGTAATCATATCTCGGAAATAGAAAATAGAATTCAGGGCCTAGAATTGGTCGAAAGACAGCGCGATGCACTTAGACAATTTAATAATAGCAGAAATATTTTTACAATTAATCACAAAGACGCTGATTAGAGCAACAGCCGTCTTGAAGAAATGAAGGTTATAATTACAAAAATAGAGATAGAATAATTTACAAGCAAAACAATTATAACAATATATGTGGATCTAGCGACGGTAATCGATCCAAATACAATTATCGCACAGCGCGATCATACCGACGGAGCCAAGGGAACTACGTCCATGGTTGGAAATATAATTATTATGGTCAAAATGGACCAACTGATAGGAGGTACAGGAATTCGTATACCCGGATGCCTCAGAAAATGCTTATGGTAGCCAACATTAATGAAAGAAGTAGTAATTTGCAAAAAGAAGGTATTTTGGATCCTATTGCACAGGAATATTTTAACGAGGATTTAGCAGAAATTTGCGAAGATGTTGACTGGCGGAGATGTACCAATGAGCCCAGCAATATAGAAATAGCCGATTGGAGGACCGCATGCAATCACATAAGAGACAACAGTGCTTGTGTGGCTAAGCGAGTATATTACGATGTCAGAGGGCACTTAATGTTAACCCTCCTGGCTAAGCAGAATGTCAAATTTACGTTGAACCTGATCTTAGATACAGGTGCATGTGCGAATATAATTAATGCACGCATTGTGAATCTTTTGAATGTACCGGTAAATACACAGGACGTAACCACTTTTGGAGGTATCGGCCAAGACATTGTGCGTACCTCAGGTACAATTATGTTGGATTTAATAGTTGAAGACTTTTTGATCCCGACGCAATTTCATATATTAGAAAATTTGCCAAGCGACGGATTAATCGGCGCAGAATTCTCAAAGAAGCATACGCTTCAAATAGGAAATAATTTTGATTACATAGTGTTCAAAAAACACGGAAACAGAAGTCCGGACGACTTGAGTTCGTGGAGTATGCCCAAAGACGAAATCCTTAGTCAACATGTTTATGTGGCAGCCAGAAATAGAGTTATGGTGCAGAACGAGTTGCGAGATACTAGCAACACAGCCCGCAATGAGGCTGACGTAGACAAAAACGAAATAAATAGAGAGCACCAAACATATCGAAATGAAGAGCCGAAGAACAATTTTCTTGACTCTAAGAATACTATAATGCCCGAGTTGGACCTAGACTCGAGGCTTGACTATGACCTGTTGGAGCACAAGCTGACACCAGAGTCAAAAGGTATTGCAAGAATTGAAAAACTACGGCAAGTGCTAAATTTGGCGCACTTGCCTGAGAGGGAATTCAAGACAGTAAAGAATATAGTTGAAAGCTATGCAGATATTTTCTTTTTCGAAGGCGACAGGTTAACCACTACTGACGCCGCCGTACACACGATAGAAACTTCATCGGAGGTGCCTATCAATAAGCGGCAATATAGATTTCCGGAGGCCACGAAACGGCACATTAATAAGGAAATCGATGAAATGAGGGCGCAGGGTATTATTAGACCCAGCACTAGTCCCTGGAATGCACCGGTGTTATGTGTACCAAAGAAACCGGATGCTGACGGTAATAAAAGATACAGAATTGTGGTGGACTTTAGATCATTGAACAAAGTTACCAAGCCGTTTGTATACCCAATACCTCTTATAAATGAGATATTGGATAATGTTGGAGGAGCAAAATATTTCTCCTCAATTGATTTAAAATCGGGTTTCTATCAAGTCCCGATCGACCGCCGAGATGCGGCTAAAACGGCGTTTTCCACTCCCAAAGGCCACTTCGAATTTACACGAATGCCGATGGGGTTAAAGAACAGTCCCTCAACATTCCAAAAACTTATGAATATTGTTCTTTTTGAGATAGGGGATGTGAAAGCATTTGTCTACCTCGATGATATTATAGTTTTCGGTGACACTATCACCGACCATAATGATAGTTTGCGAAAAGTATTACAAGCCTTCACAGTAAAAAAAATTTACATTACTTTAAATGCACATAAATGGAGCATTGGAAACCACGTAATATTCCGTGTGTCATTATATTCACATGCAAAGTAAATGAATATATTGTGAATTTGCATGCATATTTATATTCGAAGCTTTAAGTTTATATCAATTATCGTACAAATTTACATGGCTTAAAACGATTCTGTATTGTACATTATTAACGGTGTGAAAATGTATATGTTTTTCACTTTATGTGCTAGAAATCGTTATGTGCTTTCATTTGTATTAGTTGTAAATTTCATATTTTGGTACTGTGTTGCGTAAACATAACTTAAAAATAGAACCGTCTAAGTGTCAGTTTTTGAAAAAGGAACTGGAGTATTTGGGTCATGTCGTTAATGAAGAAGGCATAAAACCCACCAATGCAAATATTAGGGCCATTCAGAGCCTTAAACCACCCACAAACGTGAAAGGTATAAGATCATTTTTGGGAACAGTAAATTTTTACGGGAAGTTTATCCCCAACATCGCGGAGAAGCGCTAGCCGCTGAATGATTTGTTGAAGAAAGACGCTAAATTTGTGTGGGGAAAAGAATGTCAGGAAGCGTTCGAATTCCTTAGAAACGCGCTGATTACAGAGCCAGTTTTAGTCCGGCCAGATTATCAAGACACTTTTGTTATTACGACAGACGCTAGCAACTATGCTATTGGAGCCGTCCTGTCGAATGAAAAATCCATGCACCAGCCGATCGCGTTCGCGAGTCGTGCACTTGTAGGTGCAGAGACAAGATATCATATCATAGAAAAGGAACTATTGGCGATTGTATGGGCCATAGAATATTTCAAACATTACATTTTTGGTCAAAAGTTTATCGTTTACACGGACCACAGACCACTTATAGCGATTTGGAGGCTCAAAGAGACATCTTCAACGCTGACAAGATTGAGACTAAAGTTGCAGGGTTTGGAATGCAGCATCAGGTATAAACAAGGTAGCGAAAATATAGTCGCCGATTTTTTGTCACGTTTATCAGATGGGACGTGTCAGGGGCAAGAAAGTTCACCCCACAGGCAGACAGCCATGATTACGCGCCAGCAGAAACGCCTGCTAGAGCAGCAGAAGAACGCTTCGGATGATTTGAACGGCACAATACAAGATTTGAGTGCCATAGACATTGCGGACATCGCTGAGGACGAGGATGAGCAACAACACGTCAACATTTCATATGATGACTTTTCACAGGCATTATCAAAAGACCTGATACCAAGTAAGACGGTGGAAGTCTCGAAGAGAATATTGGACAAGAGGAATATCGAAGCTCGTCTTGTCATTTTGAACAGTCGGACGGCGTACAGAGAACTTCAGACACTGTATCAGCTGTCACAAGGACTGAAAGACTACGTAGAGGATGGTGTACTCAAATTTAAAGACAAGAAGGTAGGCGGTTTCATAGTAGACGGCAGCGAAAATTCGTTAATCGATTGCCGGAAATTTTTTTCTCAATTTTTGGATAGCTTCAATAAGAGCCCCGCGGCAGTAAAGGCAGCCGGGGTCATTCACCTAATATCCTTCAGAAAAATCAAGCAGCAGGAGGTTCTGCAAATGATTCAGTTCCTAGCGGGTAAGCTAGAAAAACAATTAATACTATATAATGCTAATAGCGAGCGTACAGTAATTGCGCCAGATCAAGTGGAAACAATTTTAAAGGACTTTCACGATGCACCATTAGGAGGGCACGTAGGAGCGCGACGAATGCGCCAGAGAATTGGCACACTTTTTAAATGGGCTACGATGAAACGGGATATCGAGAACTACGTTCGGCAGTGTGATTCCTGCCAAAAGAACAAAATTGGAAGATCAAACAAGATACCGATGCAGATCACCACGACCGCATCGGAGCCATTTGAGAAATTATACATGGATATAGTAGTGTTACCCGAGTCTGATATGGGAAACCGTTATGGTCTAGTCATGCAGGATGACTTGACGAGATACCTAATTGTCGCTCCAATGGAGAATCAAGAAAGCCAGACGGTAGCCAAGACCTTCGTAGAAAATTATATTTGTAAATTCGGTGCCCCGTTGGAACTAGTCACAGACAACGGCGCAAATTTTGTGAGCTCACTGATGAAAGAGGTGTGCAAAATTTTAAAGATCAAGAAAATTACTACTAGCCCGTATCATCCACAAGCTAACTTGGTAGAGAGATCAAACCGCGAGCTAAGAACGTATTTGAGACAATTTATTGGCGGAAAGCCGCACACATGGGACGAGTTGTTACCGTTTTTCACGTTTGAATACAATACATTAGTAAACTCGTCCACAGGGTATACGCCGTTCGAATTATTGTACGGACGGATAGCTCGAATCCCGACTTCAATCTATAAGCGGAACGGAGTGGAGAAGATGACATATGATGCATACACACATGAAATGAAGAAAATATTTTACGATTTACATGCAAACGCACAAGCCAACCTGAAAAGGAGTAAAGAGAACCGCAAACAAATTTACGACAGATCATCTAATGATTACAAACCCATGTGGGGTGAACAAGTATTAGTGAAGGCCGTAGCGACTGGTGCAGGCCAAAAGCTTCAGAACATATGGAGAGGACCATATGAAGTAGTGGAAATTCCAAGCGAAATGACCACAGTAATTAGAAACGGCAATCGTTTAGTAAAAGTTCATAATAACCGGCTTAAGCGTTATTATGACTGAATATATGAACTTAAACTATGCTTTCAAGGTTAACGGACAGAATATATTTAATGAAATACGATATTGGATGGCATGAGTTATAACCTAAAACTGTATAATAGCACCTAAAATTGTATAAAAAAGTAAGGTGGAAGTAAAATATAGGCGTGAAGAAATACGAAAAGTCGCCGAAAAATATGAATGATTTTATTGACGGGAGTCCATAAACAGAACCAAACGGAAAAAAGTATACTGAAGTAAAGGCGTGAAGAAATACGAAAAGTCGCCGAAAAACTTGAATGATTTTATTGACGGGAATTAATAGGCAGAACCAAACGGAAGAAAGCATACTGAAGTAGAGGCGTGAAGAAATGGAATAAGTCGCCGAAAAAGATATACAGCCTTTGATGATATTAGTCAAATGGCATGACACAGTTGAAAAAATTCAAATACGAATGAAGGCGTGAGGGAGGAGGAACCCCGCCGATAAAGGTAAAATAAACAAAAAACTTGGGGAATTCTAATTACTAGAATGATCTGGATGGTTATAATGGATAAAAAGAGTTGAAAGAATTTAGAACAGCATTTGTTTTCTTTTGTAAAATGCAAATGTTAACATGGGAAAGAAATTATAGTGGACAAAAGACCTCATGAAAACGTAGTTTGATAGCTATTGGCTTAATAGGAAAACGAAGAAGAAAATCGATGGATGCTGTATTGGGACATTTTTTTGCGATGGAGACAACAATAGAACTAGGAAAGACATTTGAAAAGAGGGCTGAACTTTCCAGACGTAAAGACTACTGACTTTAAGGGATTCGAACTATTATTTCATTAGTTAAGGTTGTGTGAGTGTATACATCGGAAGTAATTAACCCGGAATGGTTGAGGTGAATGCTGACTGAAAGAGTAAACAAGGGAGTAATTAACCCAGAATGAGTGAGTGTGCGAGATTTTCCTTTTATTTCCTAACCTTCTTATCTTTCAGGAATCACTAGAGCGGGCGGTCGCACCTTCGGATGGAAGGGGGAGAGGAAATATGCAGACTACTGCATACCAGGAGAAGTGTAAGTAGTGTAAGTATGACAGTATGACAGTAGCAAGAGACAAATCGAAAATTAAATAATTACAGATTCAAAAAGAGATGCAAAAAATTAAAGAATAAAGCAGATGAGAAAGTGACGGGACATTTTAGGTGCAAATAGAAGATGATATGAGGTGTTAAGAACACGCCAGTTATTAGATGAACATTGTAAATGAAGACAGAAGAAAACGATAAATATTTAATCAACGCGGTTTGTACAATGAAAAGATTTATTTATGAATCAGACAGGAAATACTTGACAAAGGAAAAGAAAAGATTGAACCAATGCGGTTTGTTCGATGAAAACATGATGAAACAAAAATAGAGAGATGAAAAAATAATACATTGTGCGGAAACAGATTTATTTGATTGAAAACTGTTATAAGAAGAAGGAGGAAAATATTTGGAAAGAACGCAAAATGAAGAAAATATGTAACCAAAGCAAAGAATTGATGCTATTTTTTAAAATTAAAGAAAGTTATTTGAACTCTTTTTGATGAAAAACAAAAGCGTTAATAATGGGCCACAAGACAAGTTAAACTGATATTTTAAAGCGGAAAGTAAAAGCCTAATACAGATAAATGGATTAATATGTGTCGAAATGATTTTAAATGTAAAAAAAAAAACATCAAATATCAAAGTTAGAGAGTGCATAATGGAAAAGAAGTAAACAATGCACAATTGAATGTTATATTTGTAAAATCAGATGAATCAAATACTGAAATACTAAATCAAATCTAATACAAATGATGTACAACTTAGTAGGGAAAAAAAACCGAATTATGTCATCCGAACAAGAAGAGAAATACGGGCCTAGATTGTAAGTAGAAGCCTAGAGTAGATAATAGAATATAGAATGTTAAAAGCCCGTACGCGAGTGAACAGTAATTTTAAACAGCAAGTGGAAAAAGTAACGAAACCAAAAAAGAATTGATAAAATAATGGCAAAAAATAATGCACCACTTGCTAAGTAGGGCAGCTACCTGCTTAAGAATTGACAACGAGACGATCATCGAAGACGACTGAGGTTAATACAACGGCTGCTGAGATGGGGCATACCATGATGCCCAGTACAGCGCGAAAAGGGAAGCAGACGGTTGCGTGGGGAGTCGAACGGCGGGTGTCTATGGTGAAAGATGGAGTGAACAATCCAACCAGCCGTAGCTACGATTTGGCAGGCTTCGTACCTGTTCGCATCCTGAACTATAACAGTACACACAAGAGCGTTTCACTGTTGGGGCATTTTGTAAGCCTATCGCGTGACGATTACGCGATCATTGTGTTGGAAAAGACGGCCTTCACTGAGGGGCAGCTGAAAAATCATAAGCGTCATCAAACGATCATGGTGACGAAAGCTAATTCTGACGACGTCACGACGAACTTGTTGGAAGAACAGTGAAAGTGTGCAACTGGTGTTATAGCAGCCGTCGGAAGAAGTTTTTCCTTATCCACGTCCCAACTGAGGACGGAATTTGTTAATGATACCTACGGAAATTTTTTGTGCGTCGCTGATCCGGAAGTAAATCAAATCAAGGTGACAATCATATATCCCGCTACTGAGAGGCATATTGTGAAGTTTTCCACCCAAAAAAGATATTTGGTGGAAGAAACTGCCCAAGATTATGAAACCGTGACATTGCCTCATATACAAAAGGAGCAGCTAAGCTTAGAGTGGCTTTACAATATACTAGAGCATCGGAAAGAGAAGGATCGCATAGTTTTTGAGGATCCGTCAGAAGAAATTGGCTTCATATTGTTGCCGGATTTAGAATGGGATGGTAAAACATTGGAACAACTTTATCTACTCGCTTTAGTGCGCCAGCGAGGTATCAAGTCATTGCGGGATCTAAACGCTACTCATTTACCATTGCTGAAAAATATTCAAACACGTGGCATTGAAGCAATTAAAACACGTTACGGGATTAACGCTGATTAACTACAAATCTACATTCACTATCAACCCACATTTTACCACCCACACGTGCATTTCCCATATCTGAAGCACGACCCACCGGGTATTTATTGCGAGAAAAGTCACCTTCTAACATCGGTTATTGGGAATATCGAACTGCTACCAGACCATTACCGGAAAGTGACACTCTCTTGCGTTTTAAGTGAAACTGATAAACTGAACGTCAAATTTGAGGCAGCAAAGAGCAAACTGAATGAACCAGATGACACCACAACCAACCGATGAGAACCTCTACTGCCAGACGCACCCTCCCGTTTCAAACCCCCTGTAGCCCGTCGCTGGATTACGACAGCTGAACAGCACATATCTTCACGACGCAGCCCATCAGGCGAGCAAGCAATTGTTAATTCTAAATAAGGAAAATGCCATGTATGATAATGTAAACTCAAAACGGTGCTACAGTTTTGAATAACAGAATTTCATTTGCCAGAGAAAAAAAACATATTATAAAAAAACAACGGTGTATATAGTTGCATAAAAACGCGAGAATAATTGTAATAAAAAAGAGAAAAACACACCTATCGGCCGTCAGGACGGACCATGTGACCATTGTCTCTTCTAGATAATGGCCAACTAGGCGGGGTGGCAGATGTGACGTCACACCCTGCGAAGAACCCAATGCTCCGTCACGAGCCTTATAATTAAAGTTTAATTTTGTTCCTAGGAGGGCATAGCCTTCTGCTATGCTTTAGTCAGGCGAAACATTTGGTTCCCTTGACAGAGGACCGCGAACGGCTCTGTCAACACTCTATGTATCAACAGATTATGCCATAGGTGGCAAAGAACTTCGCGCAGCCTTCTGCTGTGCCACCGGCAAACAAACTCGACCAAAATAAACAAGTTTTGTGTTGTAAACAAAACGCCGCCTGTACTTTAGCAGTACTAGATTAGGTTAAGAGATTAGTAAGGTAAACAGAGAGTGGAGAAAGTCTCTCTCTCTGAGTTACCGGTAGGGTATATTTAAGTAGCGATGTACGAAAATAAAGTCAGTTAGTCCACGTTAATCTGTGTGTATTAATTCCGCGCCAATTGCGCGTACAGGGTTTTCTGGAGAAAGTCCTGGTAGGTTATACCCAGGATATAGGTATACCTACACACGCGTGCGACCTCAAACGCGGGGGCTCAACCGCGGAACGGTTTTCTTGCCGGCTGCACTCGGCGTCAAAGTAATCTGCGACACGAGCGCGATGTTAGCGGGGCCGGTCTTTCCTTGACATCAATGGCACGAAAGTTATTCCAACGGGTTCTAGCACGTGGACACACAAAAGCTCTCTTAGAGTCGTGGAGTGTATGAGGGTTAGGATTGCCGATTAGGCTCTAATTTTCCTGACTCGTTCGTACTCCACAGAATATCTCGAATTACGTCCATTAAAACTGCTTCACGCTACTTTATTTCTAGCGTATTTTTATAAGTAAACTTTTTCTCACAGATATACTTTTCAGTTCGACGTATCTTTCTGAAGACGTCCACGTCGCTGCAATCTTGCAGGAAGGACTTTTTTATCTTCTAGCTTTCTAAGCCTCAGTGGCTTAGTTTTTGCTAGAGTGCTGGAGTTTTTGCGTTGTATTGTTTGACCGTGTAGAGTTCTGGAATGTATGTTGCACCGCGAGCCCTATTCAATTCAGCCGTTACATTTTTGTTTTATTCTAACTGTTTACTGACCTTTTCCTAGAAGTTGATACATCTTATTTCGTTGTTTCATCTTATTATTATAATAATTTTAACATTTTTTATTTATTTTATTATTATAATAATAATTTTAACAATTTTAACAATAAATTCAAAACATGAGTGATAATAAATAAATATGAATTTAATCGCACACCCAACCTATTTCGGCACTAAATTCATCCCGAGCGTTACTATACTTAGGGATACCATCTAGTCGAAGTTAGAAATCAGGACACCTTTTTTTCGGTACAAATTTGAGTTAAGCTGTTCTTCGAAGTTTAAATTAATTTACCACGTTAAATGTGATTTGCACCTCAAAAACACCAAAATACTTCTTTACTTGTTCAACATACAGTCGAATCCCTTTAAAGCGACATCGCAAGGGACTGTCGTTATAGCGAAATGTCGCAATAATACGAAGAACTATTGCATATGTAGAACAGAAGGTACCGTTGAGAATGTCGTTATAGATCTAGCAATGTCGTTATAGAGAGATTCTACTGTACTATTGTCGCAATAAAAAATGACAAGTATTAGTTTTGATATGCCGTTATAGAGATTAGTCGTTACAGCGAAATGTCGCAATAAAACGAAGAATTTAGTATAAAACAGAAGGGACTGTTGAGAATGTCGCTACAGCGAGATTTGTCGCTACAGCGAGATTTGTCGCTACAAAAAGTGTCGTTATAGAGGGATTCGACTGTACTTCTCAAACGATCCAATATTATTACGCAGCTTTGAATTTATAGGCAGATGTTCAGCACATGTAAACTGTTTCAAATTAACCCTCAATGCCGCCTTTTGGCGGGCTTCAGTCAAACCTCTAAAAAGCTTCAATAAATACTTAAAAAGTGTTTATAATGATTCATAGTGATTTTACCGAAGCCCGTCTAGAATTAATTTGGGCACTAGAGGGTTAAGGTGGTAGTGTGTAGAAGCCACCACGTGGTCGGCTACGAATTTTCAGTGCCACTAGACTCGGGAATAGTTAATGCGTTATCTACGAAAACACTTTCTTATGTTTTCGTCGCCGTAACAAACATGATGATATGTTTTCACAAGTGACGTATTAGCTATTACTGAGTGGTAAGCATTTGAAAATTCGAAGTTGACCACGTGGTGGCTCGAAGTCGGCCATTTATGGGTTCAACACACTTCCACCTTAAACTAACCGTTTAGAGGGGACTAACTGGAAAGTCTAAAAAAAAAATTATTTTTCTGGATGTTTAGGGTAAAGTGAAGTGTTTGGGTATTTTGGTTATTGACTAAGGTATGTTTGAAGATGTATTTTGTGTGTCATAGGTGCAAATATAGTGAGTATTACGCTATTGGCAGCGTTTTTCGCGAAACCATGGTTTTTTAACTTGTGGTAAGTTCTTCTTCATGTAAAAATGGATTATCTTACTTGCTACATAGCCGTTTTTCAATATTTAATCTTTTATGATTAACGATTTTTTTAAGTGATTTTTTTTATGAAATAAGCTAATTTTTTACTAAAATGGCGCCATTTTGTCAATTTTTTGAAATTTCAAAAACTGCTATGTAACAAGTTGGATAATCCATTCTTACATGCTAAAAAAATCAGCCAAATCGGTTCAGTACATGCTGAGAAAAACTTACCACCGATTTAGTGAGGGCATTTACGTTCCCAGCTGCCAACAATGTAATACACTATATGTGCAACCACAACAAACTTTAATATCAAACAAACTTTAATCAATAGCCGAACACCTTACTTTACTCTAAACATTGGGAAAAAATTACTTTCGACCTTCCAGAGTAAAGCCAAATGTTAAACGGTTACAATACCTAAAAGATTTCTCTCGTCACATCACTAAGATTCAACCAAAAACAAAATCGTCCGTAGTGACCGTTGTGTCCTGGAATCAAAAAAGTTGATTTTGAAAAATTCTGCATGTTTTTATCACACTACGAAATTGAAAATCTTATGAAAATCAGGACAAATGCTAGAAACTGAAAAACAAATCAGGACGTCAAAAAAGGGTCTCAAAATCAGGACATGTCCTGCTAAATCAGGACGGATGGTATCCCTAACAATACTGCGTCTCAGTGCATGAAACGCATTCTCCCTACATGGGTATTATAGGGTAAAGGTTCGAAACGGTAACATTCTATCACTTTAAATTATGTGTATCTCATACAGGAAGGAAAAAAGCGGAGACGAGGTGAACTACAAATTTGTTCATTGTAAACTCCTTAACGCCAAATATGAACACTTCTAAACACCAAACAAGATCTTTGTGTTATTCTGTACACGTGAGTTCTCAAATACTAGGTATATTCCCGTGATATTGAATTTTCTGTATCTCAATGGCGTAGTTAAAGGGAGGGGAAATTACAACAACCGTCATTATTTTTGAACCGTCTAATAGTTCATCCTGAAAATTTTTATCTAGAGGTTTTCGCGTATTGGATATGTTTCTAATATATTAGTGTCGCCTCATTCCACTAGCCTGTGCAAGAGGAGAGGAGGGAGTTTAATTTTTCGTATTGCAAATTAAAGATGTTAATTTTTATCATCATTTATTTTAATTGCAGGGTGTATTAAGTCTGAGGGGGTTTTATTGAGGTTGGTTTCCAACGGATTTTCTTCGTTTTCACAACAATGGATTGAGAAGTTAGTTATGTCTCAATATGCGGCAAAATTGTAATTATGTCACGTGAATTATTGAACTATTGAAAAATGTGGAGACATGTTTTGAACTTAACAGGCTAATATTGGTATTTTCAAAACCGAGGTAATACCTAAAGGCCGGAAATCAACCCAAAATGTCAAGATGACATTCTCCGGTTTCTGGAAAACATTCTAAAATGGTCCAATACCACCCAATATAAATATTTCTTAAACCAGAACAGTGCCGAGACTGAAAATCAAAACTAAGCGCCATCTTGAAATCCAAGATGGCGACTTACGGTTTCAGAAAATTATCAAATGCCGCCAATTATGGTTTGTTATGGAACCAAAATGATACCCAGCGACCGAAAACCGGCTCCAGACAGCATTTTAAAATTCAAAATGACGATTTCCAGTTTACAGAAAACAACTTGAAATGACCGAATACCACCCAACATCGCTACTTTTGGAATCGAGATAATGCTCAGAGACCTGGAATTAACTCTAGATACTATTTTTAAATCAAAGATGGTGACTTCCGGTCTCCGAAAATGACCAAAGATAACCCAATATGGGCATTTCTGCAATCAAGATGATGCACATAGGCCAAAAATCGTCTCCAGACGCCTTTTTGAAATTCGAGTGGCAACTTCCGCCTGCTGGAAAACAGCCAAAAATAGTTATTGCAGAACCGAGATGAAATACAGGATGGCTACGTTCGGTTACCGACAATGACCAAGTACTACATTGAATCGACTTCACTGACCATTTCAAAATCCAATATGATGGTTTCTGCTTTCTGGAAACCAACCTATAATGACCGAACACCAAAGAAATGATGTCAAGAGCCCTAAAATCAACTAAAGACGCCGTTTTTAAATCCAAGATGGTGGCAGCCGGTTTTCAGAAATCACCAAATACCACCCAAAATGGCTTTATCCGTAATCGATATAATGCTCATAGGCCAGAAATCGACCCTTAACGTCATATTTCAATTCGAAGTGGCGGTTCCGGTTATTGGAAAACGGTCAGGAATTGTCATTTAGGAATCGAGATGATGCCCGGATACCGGAGAACAAATCCACATGCCAGTTTGAAATCCAAAGCGACGACTTCCGGCTTTCGGAAAACAGCCTTCAATGGCCAAACACCACCCAATACCGGTATTGAAAATGGTGACGCCGCTTCAAAATCCAATACGGCGATTTTCGGTGTCAGAAAATGACCAAAAATCACCCAACACAGACATTTCTGTAATCGAGATGATGCACGTTGGCCAAAAAACGTCCGCAGACACTATTTTGAAATTCGAAGACAGTCCAGAACCGAAATGATGATGCCCAGGGACCGGAGATCAGTCCAGACGCTATTCAAAAATGCAAGATGGCGACGTCCGGTTACCGAAAAAGACCATATACCAATGATAACCAGCGGCCGAAAATCAAACAAAATATAATGATCGAACACCACCCAATAAGGGTATTTCTGGAATCGAAATGATGCCAACAGACCTTTAATCATACAAGCCATCGTTAAGATATCCAAGATGGTGACTTCCGGTTTTCAGAAATCTCCAAACATCTCCCAAAATGGGTATTTCCGTTATCCAGATGATATACGTAGTCCAAAAATCGACCCTTGAGGCCATTTTACAATTCAAAGTGGCAACTTCCGGTTGCGGGAAAAATGGCCAAAAATATTTATTTCGTAGTCAAGATGATGCCCGGAGACCGGAGAACAATCGCCCAATAAAGGTGTTGCACAGAAGCTACAAATGGACTACAGATGCTATTTTTAAATCTGAAATTGCAACATTAGGAGGCTGGAAAACAGCCAAAATGATCATACCGGAATCGATATGATACCCAGAGATTGGAAATCAAATCCAGATGCCATTTTAAAACCCAAGATGGTGATATCCGGTTTTCGCAATACCGAATACCGAATACCAGGCGCCAAATTTAAGATGGTGATTTTCGGTTTCTGGAAAACACCCAAAATGATAGGCGATTTTGATCTCATCTTTTGTAATCGTTCTCGAATGCAATAATGCAAGCCATGTTACAAACAGATTTATTAGTTCTACGTCAAATTTGCTGTTGTGGCTTTGAACACAACATCACAAAATAAATATCTCATTAAAATAAAAATAAATTGGACTTTTACTGATACTATTGATTTAGCTGATTCTGAAATACAATCAAGTTTTTTTAAAAGGTTTTTGCTTACGCTTTTTTACTACGATTCTCTACGCGGTGTTTTTACAAGGTACGTATACCCCATGTCAACAATACACCCAACGCAAACGGGGAACATTTTATTACTTTAGGGGAATTTTTTATTACTTATTGTGTCTTATGGCTGCGCATTATACACAAAGAGTAACAAACAAAAAGTAATAAAAATTATGACGGCCACACGCTTGTATGTGTTTCTGGAGGAAAACATACAGCCAAGCACCGCAATGCATGTGTTAGCAAGACTTCACTCGCTGCATTTGTATTGATGCAACGATCAGGTTCATTTTTGTCCCCTTCATCCACATATAATCAGAATCTTAACCGTCGACCTCAAATGTCTAATTAGAAACACTTTCGTTTCGTCCCCCAGTGTTTACTTGAAATGGAAATATGTAATACTGTCTGACCAGAGTTGCCGAAGTTGCGATTATTCTCTGGTTAGGCACGAGTATTGTTTTTTCAAACAGGTGCAAATGAGTTTCCATGAACCAATGAGTATGTGTTTTAGATATCTTGCAGGAAAGCGAATGTTTTTGTTTTTCTCTAACGCAGTTTACAGATCGTGATGTCATTTCAAGTCGCATTTCAAGTCTTTGAAATCATCAACGTTTGCATACTCTATAACGGGGAAAATGCTGCTTGGCAGCTCTTGTCATATTTTTTCTCTACTGCGTATGCGAACTAATACACGCACACCGGATGAATTGGAGATTGAAGAAACTCGTAACATGTGCAACATATGCGACGGTGTGTGATTTTTTTTTGCTTGCGATGGAAAGGGAGCAGTTTTCGACAGAAAAAAACTTGCATGTGGTTGAAAAGACCATTATTAGATAGTCGTACTCCCGTAACACGTGCTAAATATATGGCAGTATGTGTTGTTACTTGACTGGGGAAGAATTTTATTGCTTTCAAAGTAATAGGTTTGTTACCCAAAAGGCAATTTTGCGCTATTGCTTCTAAAGTAATAAGGAAAAGTTTTGCGTGTACTGACTGTATACAACATTTTTATTACTAGATTATCTTAAAATGACGGAAATAATTGTTTACCACCCAACTTTAACAGTTAAGGTAGTTATTCCCATTTATTTGTAAAACGAATACACTCTACAAATTATTTTTAATCGAATTAACCGATTACAATTTATTCATGTTTGGTGGGACTTTTGCTCGTGTTGCTTGATTAGATACTTGGATACTGCTTGAGCTATTCCTATCCAAAATAATAAACTTAGTATCAGAACATTCCGTAAAGTTTTTAAATTCTTTTCGAATTTATTTGTTAGAGATTTGATAGTTATCGGAACATTGTAGAAACATGATTCAGAAAAACGGTTTTTAGGGGAGAATACAAAGAGCCTTATAGATATAATATGGTAATGTTAATATTTGGTCAAAATTATGTACATTCGATAGATATGTGGCTGTCGTAAACCTAATGGCGCAGCAACGCGGGCCGGTTATATATATATATATATATATATATATATATATATATATATATATATATATATATATATATATATATATATATATATATATATATATATATATATATATATATATATATATATATATATATATATACATATAACCAAGTATATATACATATGGCAGAGCTGTATGCCACCACGGGTCGGTAGGTGATTACCGTAGGCCACGGAAGTGCTAACTGCAAGAACGCAGTCCCGGACCATCAGCGAGAGCTAGCCTAGGTTGTGGTGAGACTCAGGCATTGGGCCGCCGAGTTCTCACAAAAGCCACATTATCCGGAAGCAGCTCTGACGGAGCGAATAGTGCCGCTCCCACCACCCAAATGCACTAATTCGCCCATTGGGATTGATGCCAGTAAGTTCCCAATTACGGTAACTGGTCGCAACGCCATATGATAAGAGTCGGATTTCGTTTTCGTACCACGATTCTGGGCTGGCACCTGCGCCGAGCTCCCTTAGTAAGGTCGTGTGACAACGGCTTGAAACGGCGAGACAACAACCGGTGCAGGGGTCTCCGTCCCGTAAAACCTGGCAGGCCTTCCAGTACGTTCCAAATTCATTGCCCGGTGGGAACCGGGCAGGAGTGGGATCAGATGTCCTTTCCTGACTTGCGCCGGTCGGGGGTGTCATAGTTGCTCATAAGGCGCTATGGCAGCCGCCCCTAGCCATGGCCTCACTGCTTCGGCATAGACTACCATGGGATTAGATAGGCGACCACTCCAGTATGGATAAGGATAGCGGCTGGAAGGGGGACCCACTTAACAAAAATGAACAATGAAAATAATGAAGATCAACAATTGGGCGCAGATGGGTTGAAAAACCCGTTTGCACGAGGAGGCATCCAGAGGTCTCCGCCGAGAAAGGCGGAGATGGATGCAGTAAAGGACGCCTGCGAAGACGGCAAAGGCAGTACGCCTACCGGATCGACGCAAAACTTCGCAGTGGCTGGTCCACTGTTGATAAAGGCGGTCGGAAGACAGCGAGACACGCTACCGAAGGTAGTAGCGCTGTCGGAGCAGCTCGATGCCATAATCGAGTTTGCGAAAAGTCGCACCAACACGACGAAGTACCTGAAGCAGGCTCTCTACATGCTTCGGTCCTCCGTCGATGCTGCGAAGAAGGAGCACGCCGAGCTCAAGGCAAGAGCGGTGGCTGCAGAGAATAATGCAACGGAGGTGACCGGAAGGGCGACGAAGTCGGTCCAAGCGGACACCTGCATGTTTGCAGCGGTTTGCGCCTCCGGGTCAGCCGCAAAAAGAGCAAGGCAGTCTCCGGGGGAAGCCCCCGAGAACAGCAAGAAACGGTTGGTTGTGCTAAGCCCGCGAGATAGCACACCAACGGCCTCCAAGTCCGCCGAAAAGTCTGCCGAAGTGGCAGCTACGGGAAACCCTTGGGTTACCGTGGGAGGAAGGAAGCGCCAAAAAGACAGCAAGCGCAGCGACGAGAAGACGACAAATCGTCCAAAAATGCGAAAGAAGGCGCGAAGCAGGGGCGACGCCCTCATACTCAAGACGGAGGGGTCCAAGTACTCCGAAGTCTTGAAGAAAATGAGAGGCGAAACCCAGCTCAAGGATCTGGGAGCGGATGTGCGGACCATCCGTCGTTCTCGCACCGGCGAGATGATCCTTGAGCTCCGTAAGGATGCTAAAAACAAGGGCGCTGCCTACAAGACGGTAGCCGAGCAGGTCCTCGGGAAAGATGTGCAAATTCGGGCACTCACCTCAGAGGTGACTCTCCAGCTCAAAAACCTGGATGAAATCACCGAGAGGTGCGATATTGCACAGGCCCTCAAGGAGAAGTGCGGAGTGGAAGTAGCCACTGAGGTAATTCGCCTCCGAAAGGGTCCAGCGGGGACCCAGGTGGCCACTTTCCGGCTTGCATCGGCCGATGCAACTCTGGCCCTGAAGACAGCCAAACTTAAGGTTGGCTGGTCAGTATGTCCCCTGAGCATACTCCAGCAGCCGGACGTTTGCTTCAGGTGTTTCGAGGGAGGACACAAGTCCTGGACCTGCAAGGGGCCCGATAGGAGCCAGTTATGTAGGCGTTGTGGTGGTGCTGGCCATAAAGCTAAAGACTGCGGGGAGCCTCCCAAGTGCTTGGTATGTATTAGAAAACGGGACGCCAAGCACTTTATGGGAGGCCCACGGTGCCCAGCCGGTAAGGCGGCCACGAAACCACGGGCGTGAGGGTGACATAATTGAACCTGAACCATTGCTATGCGGCACAGCAGCTGCTATACCAAGCAGCGTCTGAGTCGCGGTCGGACATCGCAATCGTATCGGACCCCTACTGCACCCCTACTGCTCCCGGAAACGGTAATTGGGTTGCAGATAAGTCCAGTACGGCGGCCATATGCACGACCAACAAGTTCCCGGTTCAGGAGGTTGTGTCAACCTCAAATGAAGGATACGCGGTTGCCAAGGTGGACGGAGTGTTCTACTGCAGTTGTTATGCTCCGCCGCGTTGGTCTATCGAAAGGTTCACCCAGATGGTCGATTTGTTATCTATGGAGCTGACGGGACTAACACCCTTAGTAGTGGCGGGCGACTTCAACGCTTGGGCTGTTGAGTGGGGAAGCCGCCGCACGAACCGGAGGGGTCAGATCTTGTTGGAAGCTTTGGCAAAGCTCAACCTAGATCTGGCCAACGTTGGAACCAAGTGTACATTCAGCAGAAATGGTGCGGAGTCGATCATCGACGTGACGTTCTCCAGCCCAGGACTGATCGTGAACTGGAGGGTAGACGATGGCTACACCTATAGTGACCACCAGTCGGTCTGCTATAGCGTAGTCCAGAACGTGAGGCGGCAGGCGACGGGTAGAGCCAGTACTCCGACCGTCCGCGGGTGGAAGACATCGCATTTCGATGCCGAGGTATTTGCAGAAGCAATGAGAAGAGAGCGCGAGGGGGGCAGTTGGCTCCGCCCGAGTGCTGACCAATTAGTTGCCACATTATCGCGGGCGTGCGACGCCACCATGCCTAGGACCCGCCAACCTAGGAATGGTAAGTCACCGGTATACTGGTGGACCGACGCGATAGCGGACCTCCGTAGCGCGTGCCTCCGTGCAAGACGGATGTTGCAACGTGCACGTACCGATGCACAGAGGGTAGAGCGCCGTGTAGTATTCGGATCTGCAAGATCGGCGCTTAAAAGTGCGATAAAGGCGAGCAAAAGGGCCTGCTTCGATAGGCTATGCGTGAGTGCCAATACGAATCCGTGGGGCAACGCCTACAGAGTCGTAATGGCGAAGACCAAAGGCGTGTTGGCGCCTGCAGAGCGATCACCAGCGATGCTGGAGCGTATCATCGAGGGACTCTTTCCACGCCACGAGCCAAATCCTTGGCCTCCGGTTGCTGAGTCTCACGTCCGACGTTCCAGTATCTCAGACACAGACCAGGGATGGTCGGCCAACCTGCCGGGCATCCAATCCGTGAGAGACGGCAGCCGTGCCGAGGTTGTGGAGGAGGTAAGGGTTACGAATGAGGAACTCATCGTGATCGCCAACTCCCTAAAGGTGAGCAAGGCACCGGGACCGGATGGAATCCTGAAGTTGGCCATCAGGACGGCCATGAAAGTGGCCCCCGATCTATTTCGAGCAGTCATGCAGAAGTGCCTGGATGACTGCCTCTTTCCGGACAGGTGGAAGCGACAGAGATTGGTGCTGTTGCCGAAGGCTGGGAAACCGCCAGGGGACCCATCGGCATACAGACCTATCTGTCTGCTGGACACTACGGGCAAGGTGCTTGAGAGGATTATCCTCAACAGACTGGTGAAGTACACAGAGGGTGTAAACGGTCTGGCAAGTAACCAGTTCGGCTTCCGGAAAGGTAGATCCACGCTGGATGCTATTCTCTCTGTCACCAAGACGGCAGAGGTAGCACTCCAGCGTAAGAGTTGGGGCATTCGCTATTGCGCAATCGTCACGCTTGACGTGAAGAATGCATTCAATAGCGCCAGTTGGGACTCCATAGCGCTCGCGCTTAGGAGCATCCACGTACCGGTGTCGTTGTACAAGATTTTGGAAAATTATTTCCAGAATCGGGTACTTGTTTACAACACGGAGGAGGGTCAGAAGTGCGTCCCAATCACCGCAGGGGTACCGCAAGGTTCCATCCTGGGCCCGGTGTTGTGGAATGTCATGTATGACGGGGTGTTGAAACTAAAGTTCCCTGTAGGGGTTGTGATCGTCGGATTCGCAGACGACATCACGCTAGAGGTCTACGGCGAGTCGATCGAAAAGGTCGAGTTGACGGCCGCGCACTGCATACGCAAGGTCGAAGACTGGATACACTCTAGGAAACTGGAGTTAGCGCACCATAAAACGGAGGTTACGGTTGTGAACAACCGCAAATTAAAGCAACAGGCGGTGGTCAGAGTCGGTGACTGCACCATTACCTCAAGGCGTTCCTTGAAGCTCTTAGGGGTTATGGTTGACGATAAGCTCACATTTAAGAGTCACGTCGACTATGCCTGTAAGAGGGCTTCAACGGCCGCTGCAGAACTATCTCGAATGATGTCGAATAGCTCAGCGGTATATGGCAGCAAGCGTAAACTTCTTGCCAGCGTGGTTTCGTCCATACTTAGGTATGGTGGGCCAGCGTGGTCCAAAGCGTTAGGTACCAACAGTCAACGTCGTAAACTGGAAAGTACCCACAGGCTCATGTGCCTGAGGGTTGTGAGCACGTACCGTACAGTGTCATACGACGCAATCTGCGTCCTGTTCGGCATGATGCCTATCAGCATAGCCATTAAGGAGGACGTAGAATGCTTCGATCAACGTGACACAAGGGGTATACGAGGCACCAGAAGGTCATTCTCGATGATCAGATGGCAGCAGGAATGGTCCAATTCCGTAAAGGGTAGATGGACGCATCGACTTATTCCGGACGTATTCGGATGGGTCGGGAGGCGCCATGGAGAAGTTAACTTCCACTTGACACAGATTCTGTCAGGTCATGGTTGCTTCAGGCAGTATCTACACAGATTCGGGCATGCGGGGTCCCCCATGTGTCCCGAGTGCGCGAATGCGGAAGAGACTGCTGAGCATGTCTTCTTCGTGTGCCCTCGTTTTGTGCATGCGCGGAGCGACATGATGGTAGTGAGCGGGCCGAACACCACTCCGGACAACCTAGTTCGGAGGATGTGTAAAGACCCAAACATTTGGAGGGCGGTTTGTACAGTCGCCTCTCAAATAGTTTTAGAATTGCAAAACAGGCGACAGGTTGAACACCGACACGCCAGTGTTAGCTAACGGCCAGTCTCCAGGTTAGTTAGCTAAGTTAGCAAAGATACCTAAAGAACCAAGAGGGTGCACAGAGCACAAAAGCCGCTCCCCGAAGCAATACCTAGCGGTGGTCCCGGGGAGTATTATGGGCTGGAGACTGGAGGGGTTTTAGTGGGTCCGGTCACTGATTCAAACCAACCCCACACTCCCTGAGGTTGGTCACCTCAGGGGTTTGGATGCAAATTTCCCCTCCACCTGAAAAAAAAAAAAAAAAAAAAAAAATATATATATATATATATATATATATATATATATATATATATATATATATATATATATATATATATATATATACATATATATATATATATATATATATATATATATATATATATATATATATATATATATATATATATATATATATATATATATATATATATATATATATATATATATATATATATATATATATATAAATATATATATATATATATATATATATATATATATATATATATATATATATATATATATATATATATATATATATATACATATGAAACAAAGACCCGTATGGAGAAATGTAAGAGTGTTTTAGCAGTTATTTATAATCTTAAAGTATATAATGATGCACTTTCTAATTGCATTTGTTTCCAAGTTATTTATGTATAGTAAATTAATAAAATTTCAAAATAATTAAAAAAAATAAATTTAACATCGAAAGTTTTTTTTATGAAACTTGAAGTTATTAAAGTTTTGCCTTTCTCCTAGAAAGGTATAGCAATCACTGGAAAAACCAAAGGTATAAAAGTGCTCCAATGGGTCGAATCTCGTATATCAATCGACTTAGGTTGACGAGCTGAGCATTTTCTGTATGTGTGTGTGTATGTGTGTGTGTATGTGTGTGTGTGTATGTGTGTGTGTGTGTGTATGTGTGTGTGTATGTAACGCTCTCCCAATCTCACTCGATTTTCTCAGAGATGGCTGGACCGATCTTCATGAAATTAATTGCAAATGAGAGGTATAGTTGCCCCATAATACCCTATTGAATTTCATCGCAATCGGATTTTTAGTTTAGAGGTTAAGTTTAAAAATGTAAAAATCACGAAACATCATTATCTCAGAAACTACTCAACCGATTTCAACAAAATAAGTTTTGAAGGAACAAGCTACTTAAAAAACTTCTAACTTTTGAGTTTCATGAAGATTGAACTTGTGGTTCAGAAGTTATCTAAAGAAACGTGTTCTGGAGAGTGTTTAATCTCACTCATGTTTCTCAGAGATGGCTGGACCGATTCCCACAAAATTAGTGTCATTTGGAAGGTCTTGTTGCTCTATCAGACCCTATTGATTTTTTTTTGCAATCGGACTATTACTTTGCCTGTTAGGTTTAAAAATGTGAAATCCAGCTATGAAAAGAAACATATTCCGGAGACTACTTAAACTCACTCACTTTTCTCAGAGATGGCTGAACCGATTTCTACGAAATTAGTGTCAAATGAATGGTCTAGCTGCCTCATAACACCCTATTGAATTTCAATGTAATCGGTCTGTTACTTTGTCTGTAATGTATCAAAATCTGAAAATCACGAAACTTCATTATCTCAGAAAGTACACAACCGATTTGAACAATATTGGTATCAAATGAACAGGCTAGTTAAAGGTTAATTGATGAATTTTATAGTGATTAAACACGTGGTTCAAAAAATGTGAAAAGATACATGTTCCGTTAACTTTTCAAATTCACTCGTTTTCCCCAAAATGGCTGGACTAAATTCAACAATCTTAACTTCGTCTGTAATGTACCGAATTGTGAAAATCACGAAGCTTCATTATCTCAGAAAGTACACAACCGTTTTGATCAATAATATTATCAGATGAACGGGCTAGATAAGGGTTAACTGATGAATTATGATCAAACACGTGGTTTCAAAGTTTGGCTGCCCTATAAGTTCCCATTTCATTTGATTATAATCGAACTAAGCAACCGTTATGTATTGAATTGTTAATAAAACAACGAAAGTCTATTATCTCAAAGATTACACGACTTATTTGAACATAACTAGTGTCATACGAACGAGTCATCTCTCAAACTTACAAATAACAAACTTCATAACAACTTGATATGTGGTTCAAAAGTTATGGAAAGAAAAGAAATTAAAAGGCTATCAAAAACTATACCTGCTTTGATCAATATATGTGGCCTCAATATAATTTAAATGTGGTATCGTACCATTTGAATGTTCCCGGTATCGCTCGTGATTGAATTGTTCGAAATTAAGAGTCATTTCTTTTATTTCGCTATTTCTTGAACATTTACATTACGTCAAATTTCATATTTTATACATAATTTACAACATCAATATTTTAGAACCCAAAAAGTGAATACACATTCATTGGATTGAAGCGTTCATGTAAATCTATTTTTACAAATAATAAGTTCGGATAAGAAAGGCTGGGTCTGACCGCTAGGTGGATTAATCTAGGTTTTGTAAGAAGTTTAGGATGGAAAAATCCAAGATACTTTTTTCTCAAAAGTCGGGCTTCAGAGCTGTTTATTTTTTGGCAAAACATTATCAATTCTTTTCAACTCGTACCTTGTAAGTTTTCCTATCCTACTAAAAATTTCTAAACTACAATGCTGCAAATAAAATAAATACCAAAATATACGCCTTTTTCGAAAATCACTCTTGAGTAGTGATGGAAAAGTTTTCGATATTTATCGTTAATATCAATAATCGCCTCATATCGATAATAGCGATAAATTTTAGTGCTAACGATAATCATCGATATGTCGCAGGCGGCACATCAGGTGGCACAAAGCATGTGAATTATTTCTTGCACTTGCAAAATATCATATAGTAGTTATCCTTAATAACCAATTATTGTTCCTTATTCTCTACTGCCCGAATAGACTTCAGTGAAATTCACAAGTGAACAAACATTGTCCCTGCTTATGCGACCTCGCACGCCCTGAAAAAGTTATCGATAATTGATCGATAAAAACTTGGAAACAATTGATGCTATCGTTAACGATTTTGCTCGATATTTCTCATCATTACTCTTGAGTCAAAAATAATCCCTTATCTGTGAAAAATACTCAAAACGGTGGATTAAATTTTTGCCCATTTCAGATCATTTGGCATGGACTTCCTCAGCAGTATTCTTACCGGCTTTATCCCTGCATAGAATTTTAAAGTGCTATATAAACAGTACAATCTGTATGAGAAAAAACATCAAAGAATTATTAGAAGACATCATTCAATGGTCCGTTACACAGAGTAATTTTCATAACCTTGCTAATTAACTTCTTATGCTTTGAAAACTAAATAAAGTTGGGAGCATGTGGAACTTATATTGGACTCATGTTTTCTACTCTAGCTACTGGCAGCTGTAGAATATGCCACATTACAATTTAACGAGTCGTAATGGATTTAAAAGAATGTACGCTCGATTGAATTTGTATTCCCCTTTCGGTGCCGGCTTCAAATAAGTAGACAGTAAAATGCAATCGCGCATGCAAGAAACAACGAGTAGAACCGAGTACCTGGTCATGTTTTGCGCGGGTGTAAACTTGGCTACAAAGATGCGATTATTTATGCAATTAATCACTGAGATCAATACAATTAAGCAGATATATACAGATTTTGTTCAACAAGTCATAAAAGTTTTACAGTTATGGGTGTAGTCGTCTCTGTTGTTTCTATCTAAAATATGGCTGATTTGAACGGCTTTGGAGCACTTGACATTTGATGTGGACAAAGAAATCGTCATTTTCGACAAATAGTACAACAAATAATTTTTTTCAGCATGTTTAATTTTGTGATAAAATAAATCGAAAAAAGTAAAAATATCTCAAGTAGAAACAAAACTCACTGACACCTTGGCCGTTATATCATCATTTTTTTGGAAGTAATACCGTGTCCTCGTGGATATTATTAAGCATCCAATTCCCCCTCTTGTGGACAAGCGCGGACACTTTAGTTTAATACAATTATAACATATTCGTCGATGTGTATGTGAGTAAAAGCCTAATGTAAAATTTTAACCGTTCATTGGACCTGAGGGCAAAACTATTTTCGTTCATACTCCGACCTTTTCAAGGTTTGAAATAGTGAATCAAACGCTAATATATATAAATTTTCCTATGAGACATCTTATGAAGACTGCGTACTAATTAAAAAGCAATTTATAATGCTAAATAACCATAAAATCGAACTGTATATCTTGCTTCCGTAGTCTATCGCTGGAACACGTGCCATTTGTTAGCGTATAATGCGTAATGCTGACGACTGCAATACTGTACCAAAGATTCCACGTTTAACCATTGTAACACGAAGTGGCACGATGCAGAGTTTAAAGTAAAAATAATGCCACGTGGCTAACCGTGGACAAACAGCACACATTTATTCACAGTAAACATTTGCGGCCTACCGCTACGGTGGGTTAGGTTTCCCCTTTTACAGAAAGCGAAGGAATTAATTTGATCGTTTTAGTTACAATGTGTTCGAAATGAAGTTGTTTACACAGCTATCGACTGAGTCACGTGCTGAAAAAGTTTAGCGAAAAGGGAACATTGCAGATACAAAGGTTCTGCATAAAAGTTCACTTACAGTAAAATTTTAGTTCGAACAACGTTGCATTCTCTAAAAAAAACTAAATTGTTCAACAAATGGTTGTAAACGCTTATCATTTTGTGGAAGCTACAGAGAATATCTCAACGACATATCAACGCTACTTCGCAAATCGGAGATTGATTTGTTTCAGCACAATACTCGGGACATCATGTTTCGGGATTACCTCTTGCCTTGGTTGTCTATCAATGATAAAAAATATTTTTATCATCTGCATGGTTTGTTTGGTGTTATTAAAAAAATACATTGCAGAAGTATTGGAAAAGAATGTTTTTGCCTTTCTCCTAGAAAGGTATAGCAATCACTTGCAAAACCGAAGATATAAAAATGCTCCGAAGGGCCGACTCGACTAAGCTCTACGAGCTGAGCATTTTCTGTATGTGTGTGAATGTGTGTGTGTGTATGTGCAGATTTTTATTCTCATTCACTTTTCTCAGAGATGGCTGGACCGATTTTCATGAATTAATTGCAGATGAAAGGTCTTGTTGTCCTATAAGACCCTATTCAATTTTATTGTGATCGGATTTTCAGTTTACAGGTTATGTATCAAAATGTAAAAATCATGAAACATCATTATCTTAGAAACCACACAACCGAACAAAATTGGTTTCAAATGATTGGGCTACCTGATAAACTCCTAACTTTTGAATTTTATATAGATTGAACTTGTGGTTTAGAAGTTATGAGAAGAAACGTATTCTGAAGACTGTTTAATCTCACTCATGTTTCTCAGAGATGGCTGGACCAATTTTCATACAATCAATGTCAAATGGAAAGTCTAGTTGCCAAATTAGTCCCTATTGATTTATTTTGCAATCGATTTTTCCCGTTATTTTTAAAAATGTGAAATCCAGCTATGAAAAGGAACATATTCCGAAGACTATTTGGACTCACTCACTTTTCTCAGAGATGGCTGACCCGATTTCGACAAAATTAGTGTCAATTATTAAATCTAGCTGCCTCATAACACCCTATTGAATTATACTGTAATCGAACTGTAACTTCGTCTGTAATGTACCGAAATGTGAAAATCACGAAACTTTATTATCTCAGAAACGACTACAATTCATAATGGTGTCTGAGGTCAATTTTTAGCTCCTTGCATCATTCTGGCTCCGGAGATACTCATATTGGGTGGTATTTGGTCACTTTGGGCTGTTTTTCAGAAACAGAAAGTCGCTTTGTTGGACTTCAAAATTGTCTGTGAAATTGATTTCTGTTATCTGGGCGTAATTCTGGTTCCGAAAACATTCATATTGAATGGCGTCAAACCATTATGGACATATTTGTTACCTATAAAAACATTCACATACCAAATTTGGCTGTATTTTCTTGATTGGTTCTTGAGCTGTGCGAGTTTGTGTTTCATAACTAATGGTAGCAGTGGTCATAGGCTCCAACAGGAACAAAAAAGCCCGATTTTTCTAGACCAGTTAGTGTCCGCGGAAGGCGGGAGTGAAGACCTCCACAACGACTTTGAGTTTGTTCGGCTATCATTGGCAGAGACCGCGTGTCATTAAGCAATGCTTCGTTAACCGGCATTTAATATTACGATAATCAACACTGAGGGAATAATATCATTAAGAGCAAATGCGTCAGGGAAAATTTTCCTGCTAAAAAAATAATTTTGAATGATATATAAACGAGTCCGACCTATATATGAGTACTGTACTCATTCCATTTGTTTCTGGTATAAAACGTTCCGATTATACCAGATTCAAAACAAAAATTCCCATCATATATTTAAAACATTTTATTTCATGTTACTTCCATGTGTATGTGTTAATGTATGTTCATATGTGCCTGAATGTTATGTTTGAAATGTCCGGTATATTTGTGCTTTTGACTACCAGAAACTCATTATTCAGAGTCAAAAAGAAATCCAGCAGAAATTATCGAGGTGTATTTTTTTCTATAAATTGAATGTTCCATGTAAATCTATCCAAACAAATAATAAGTTCGAAAGAGAAAGGCTGGGTCTGACCGCTAGATGGATTAATTTGGGTTTTTATTTTAACATTTGGAAATTGTATTTCTGTCCAAACTTAATATAAAATAAATACGGCCCGTGTGGAAATTGCTTTCGTTCGCTCCATTCCAACTATGTACTGCAAATACTGCAGATACTGCATTTGATGCGCTTGTATCTTTCAATTTATCAAAAGTGAACAGTGTCAAACAAAAAGAAGCAATGAATGTATAATTTTGAATCGTAATCACACTTTGATGGAATCAAAGCCTTTGTGTATCTGGCTAGAGACAGTTATATCGTCTGAACTTTGAATTATAAATATATTCAGGACTTGCATTCGAGGGTACGTTTGATATCATCTTAATACATTATTAGTTATGCTTCAATATTTGATTTTTATACCTACTAAATTCAATGGTTCACGACATATGAATCCTCTTTTTTTATAGCATGCTTTTGAAACTCAGCTCAACACGTCTTTGAAGTACTTTTTTTCAAAAACCACAGGAAAGTACGGTATCCTAGGGAATCGCGCCCATTTTTCCAATAGATTAGTTACGCTTAATATTCACAGTGTGCATAGTAAGTTACCGGTTTCAAGTTAATGATGTTTGATGATGTAATTAGTATGCTATGACGACATTTTTCGGTCGGGACCCTTTTGAAATTCGAACCCAGCTGAGCAATTGTTGCTTCGTTTTCATCCTAATCACTTGCCATGCAACATGTATATGTATGTATTTATATGCACCCTTGTCAGGTTACCTCACGGCATAACATACGACACGAAGCAAGAACTAATCAAGAGATGAAATTTATCTAGTTCGTGTTACAAACACGGTTGTTTTCGACGGGTGCAACAGCAACGCCTTTCGGCGGTATGAGTAGATTGATTTTAACATTGAATTACGCTTTGCTATCCTACTTCTGTTTTCTTAGCTACAGCAGCAAAAACCTGCACCAAATCAAATTTTATATCTTTGTACGTAGGTAGGTAAGAACGTAAATTGTCTCATTACCTAGCCTCTCGAATCGAATCACTTGTGCAGTATAACTCAGTTGGTCAAGGTTGCATATTCAATTTTGGGGTGTCAATTCCATTCAATTGGCCGCGTGCCGATAACTCGTTCCATAAGTATAATTTTGAAATATGATGTACGACAAACTTGCAGTCCAGGAGTAATGCTACAAGTTTGTCGAAGGAAGCAGTGCTCTAACTGTTGCGCCTCAAGTGTGAGAGCCAATATTCGGTGGGATATTCAGCCAATATTCGTGGTGAATATAAAAATATTCACCGCGAAAATTGGCTGAATATTGCATTGAATATGTGCTCTCACACTTCAGGTATAAGAGATACAGCATTGCACTATTCGACAAACTTGTAGTACTACTTAGGGATTACAAGTTTGTCATACATTGTTTCTCAAAATTGTACTTGTGGAGCGAGCTATCACACGCGGCGAAAAAGCACCTTAAAAATGAATATACAACCTTGGTTGGTGGTCTTGTTTCACACTATAAAAAGACAAAAACAAAATAATATATTTTCAATGTCAGTTTGATATAAAATGAGACAATTACAGTGCCTCCACAATTATCGGTCACTCTTACGCAAATACGGATATTTTCACGAAACTGAACAATTTTCATTGGCAGTTGAAACGATTGAAATGATTTAGTGTTGAAAATGTCACTAAAAACAATAATTCTGCTCGGTGCAATAAGTGAAGTGACCCATAACACTGTGCTACAGCGATTTAGAACTTCTGAAGTGACCTAGTGTAGGTTGTAGGTCTAGTTGAGTGTTACATTCGCTCATACTAGAAATTTACCAAACACCCCCAAAATCTGAAGTTACGGTCAAAATACGGTTTTTGAAGTAGAATACTTCTCTCAGGAAGTTCGGCTACATAGGGATGTGAAATAAAAATCTAAAACCGAAAAAAGTGAAAAATATGTCCAATCTCAAATGCTAATAAATCGGTTAGTTTTCGATGGATTTCTTCTGTTTTTGCAGCAATCGATTAGAAAATCTTTTAAGAATCCTCTCAAATGCAGGAAACTGCAATCTTATTGTTCGAACTATTGTACTATTGAAAATTGTCAAAACACAAAATTCGACATCTGATTGGTCGTTATACGATTGCTTTCTCAAGCACGGTCGACAGAGCTATAGACCTAGTAAATTTGGCATGCATTATTTGGCCTATATAAAGGCCTGCATCTACCTGAACCAGTCATAGTAGTTTTGAATACGGGCCGAGTTGGTTTTCACTTAGCAGCAGAGGTAGCGGATAGCAGCAACATTGATAGCTACAGCGTATATCGGCAGCGACAGGGGCATCATCATCAGCTGCGGTAGGAGCAGTGGCACCAACTTCATCAAAAAGAAGTTGCCTTTGTGTGGCAGCAGCAGCCGTAATGGCAGGGCCAGCTGGTGCAGTGGCACTTCCTCTAGTAAAAAGCCAGCTTCGTACGGTAGAGGGCAGCATCAGTAGTAGGTGCATCAGCCGGCACTTCCTCAGTGAAAAGCTCTGCCATATTTTGGCAACACACAACCTTTTTATGAATGCTGGCTGTTTCAAGTTTTTAGTGGGAAAACAGCTTTCCACTGTTGTCCGTGTGGCTCAAGCCTCACTTTAATTTTTTCACTTAAATTGAACAACTGAAATTTGAAGAACACAAATGAATATTTGAAGAGTTGATATTTTCTCGTTTTGCGCTATAATCCAAAGTTAACTATCTTCATCTACATGTATACTCTGACTGTTATTACGTGTTTGCGCCGCTTAGTGTTTGGCTACGGTTATGCAGAACGCAAATGACGGCGCGATGCGATTCGGCAAGATGAAATGTGTTGAAATGTATAGCTCTACTTCGCCGTAAAAAGAGCTGTACATTTCACCACGGCAAGGCGGATCGCATCGCGCCGTCATTCTCGTTCTGCATAACCGTAGCCTTTGTTCCGTTCCTGTTTAATGATGTCGTATTAAATGTGCATATTACAATTCGGTAGCACTTCAACTTCTCATTTGTGCAAAATTTTAAACATTTTCAATAAACTTCATTCAAATTATCAAACAAAGAAAAATTACAATACTGCCAATGAACGAATATTTTTTAACTCAGTCATTTATCAACCGATTCTCAATATTTAAGCAGTTTTAGAAAGAAGACAAATAGAGCTTTCAAAATATATACAGGTTTTTACTAATATCAATGAAACATATTAAGTTATTTGAGTTTATATCTAAATTTTTAGACTTTTTACGAAATTTTTCAATTTAATTTTAAATTTGCCGTCTATTTTTGCAAGAAACATACCACAAATACACTATAATTTTGAAAGTCTATTCAATTCCGAATCAAATGAAAGTAGTTTTGTGGAAATCGGTTGATATTTGATTAAGTTATATATTTTTTAAGAAAACCAGAATTTTTGGTTCCGATCGCACAGTTATTTCACGGAGCTACAAATGATGAAAAAATACAAAAACTTTTGATGTGACTTAGTGTGGGTTGTAGCTTTAGTCAAAAGTTACTTGCGCGTTTATTTGAAGTTTTTCAAATACCACATTTTTATTTTTAATTCGGTTATTTTTCAACCAATTTCTTATATTTTGGCTGTTTTGGAAAGGCAAAAAATAGAACTCTTGAAACATATAAATATGTCTGAAGAGTTAACCTATATGTGATGAATAGTTTTAAATAAAATAAGATGATTCATATTAAATAAAATAAGATGATATTTTTTCAAATTTTACCTATATGTGATGAATAGTTTTAAAATAAATAAAATAGTTTATGTTATTTTCAAATTTTTCCAAATTTATTCACAATTTTTCACACATTTTTGTAATGAACGAGCTTTAATTACAGTAGAATTTTAAAAATACATTTAGTGCCAAACGAAAACAGTCGGTGTTGTTTATGAAAATCTGTTATAATTTGGCTGAGATATGACTTGATGTTTTCCACCATATACTTAGGTTTCATCAAATCATTTCTCAGCCAAATTTTAACAGATTTTCATTAACAACACCTATTGTTTTCGTTTGGTACTAAAAAGAACTGTACAAATTTTACAGCAATTAAAGCTCCATCATAAAAAAATGTGTGAAAAATTGCGAATAAATTTTGAAAAATTTTGAAAATAACATAAACCATCTTGTTTATTTTAAAACTATTCATCACATATAGGTAAACTTTTTTTACATATTTATGTCTTTCAAATGTTTTATTTTTCGCCTCTCCAAAACAGCCAAAATATAAAAAATCGGTTGAAAAATAACCGTATTAAACATAAAAATGTGAGCTAAGGTAAAAAACAGGGTTCAAACATAATTTATAATTTTCGGGGTATTTGAAAAACTTCAAGTAAACGCGCAAGTAACACTTGACTAAAGCTACAATCCACACTAAGTCACATCAAAAGCTCTCGCATTTTTTCATCATTTGTAGCACCGTGAAATAATTGTGCGATCGGAACCAAAAATTCTGGTTTTCTTAAAAAATATATAACTTAACCAAATATCAACCGATTTCCACAAAACTACTTTCATTTGATTTGGAATTGAATAGAATTTCAAAATTATAGTGTATTTGTGGTATGTTTCTTGCAAAAATAGACGGCAAATTTGAAATTAAATTGAAAGGCTTCGTGAAAGAGCCTAAAAATTTAGATATAAACTCAAATAACTTAACATGTTTTATTGATATTAAAACAAAACTGTATATATTTTGAAAGCATCATTTGTCTTCTTTCTAAAACTGCTCGAATATTGAAAATCGGTTAATAAATGACTGAGTTAAAAAATATTATATGCTCTGAGGTCCAAAAAACGTATTTTGACCAAAACATCAGATTTTGGGGGTGTTTGGAAAATTTCTAGTATGAGCGAATGTTACACTCAACAAGACCTACATCCTACACTGGGTCACTTCAGAAGTTCTTGCATTTTTTTTTGCTACAGATCACAGTGATAATTGTAGTAATGTTACATCTTGCGATGCACAATTGTGGGTCAGTCCATATTTTGGCTTTTTTTTTATTACTTTTGCATGATAATGCATCACGACTTAATAAAATAACTTATTATCAAGCTTTTACAACGATAAAATAACTTTTGTGATGGTTTTTGATGATTTTATAGACTAAATGATCTTGAATGCCAAAAGTGACCCATAATTGTGTCTTTTGCTATGCATGTAATATTTTTCTTCTTAACCGATTTACACACATCAGCTGAAGTGAAACTAATTGGCAATCTAGAGTATACATTAGAACAAAGAAATAGATAGTGAAACATTTTATTTTTTTTTTCGATTTTATATTCATTTTTGAACATTCAGGCTACACGTTGACTGACCCATAATTGTAGAGGGACTGTACAAACATTTATTAACTTTTATCGAGCTGTTGATAAAACCACCATTTAAATTCAATATCACTTGGTTTCTTGTTGGGAGTATTCCAGCGACTGATAGAGGTCCACATTTGATAAAAAAACTCTTATATGCATCAGTTATTCAAATTGTTGAATTTCTTCGAAACTCGTTCACAAAGTGGTTCTAACTATAAGCGTATACCAGTTAGAGCAAATATTTTGGTTTCATTTGAAAGCAGAGAAAACTTACTACTAGATACAGCTTTTATATGTTTAAAATAATTTAAAAAATAACATTCTGGAAGCAAAAATATTCAAAAGTAGTACTGATTCATCCTTACTTTGAAGGTTTCTCACAAAAAAAACTTTGTTCACATTATTGTTTTTAGCGCAAATTGAACGTTTCTAACCGCTCTATAGTTCGTTCTTTGACACTTAATTTCTATCTACTTTAGTTTTTGAGAAAGTATAAAAAGTTTTGAGAAACTACAAAATTAAAGTTATGTAATAATTACAAGTTTCTGTACTAAAATGAAAAAAAAATCCCTTTTTTGTTAATTGAAATTTAGTGTTTATTTTTTGGTAAGAACAAGTTGTTTTTCACGGCGTATTTTTTATGAGGCATTATCAATTTCCTACAACTCACTCTCAGACAGTTTTTCTACAGTTCTGAATGGAGCCTATGCCAAATACACCTTACGCCGTTTTAGGAAATATCCAAAGAACAGTATAAAAATAACCTTTGTCAGAATCAACAGCTTTTGATAAAGACGAAAAATTTGTTAGACTTACTTTAGAACAACTTCATTTCAGGATTTTTTATTATAACTCATTCAGATTCATTTTTTTATACCAAAAGCATATGGGAAAATACTAAATCGTAAATGGTATCAACATATGTTACTTGATGTTGATGGAATTTCGTAACGTTTTAGTTATACTCTTCTGATGGGGGAAGCTTCGCTCTGCTTTTTAAGGATTTTTGATATTTTAACTATTAACGAGATCAAGCTTAGAACATAAGTTTATACAAAAACAGTTCGTAACATAACATCAAGATATGTTATAATCCTGATATATTTGGCTGGTTGGGAGTATTTGAGAATAGGACAATAGTTCTAACCTTATTGTTTGACAATTGATTGGTGATGTTTTTCGACTATCATTTCAGAAATTAAAACTATAAAACCCAAATTAATCCACTCAGCAGTGAGACACAGCCTCTTTCATTCGAACTTATTATTTGTTAAAATATTTTTACACGAACACTTCAACTTTTAGAAAAACAATACACCTTGATTATTTCTGATGGATTCATTTTCCACTCTAAATAACAATTTTTTTGTGGCCAACACAACAACTATACCGAACATGTGAAACATAACATTCACACATTAACACATACACAAATGCAAATAACATGAAATATCTATATTGAGAAATTCTCGCTGAAACCATTAGTTAGTTAGGAATAGAGAAAAAATGATTATGCATTTTTTTTTTGATTGAATTTGTTGACCCCTCGGTCACCAAGGGGTGAAATATTTTCTTAAATAGTTGAAATTTCAACAGTTCTTAATGTTTTATTTGAGCTATATCTATGAAATTCTTTATGGAACCTACTACAATTGCACTTTTCTGTAAAGTGGAATTATAGGGCTTTCATTTGGAGTAATCAGAACTTTGGCCGTCATCTTGAAATTTGCCGCTATCTTGGATTATATCAGAAAAATGCAATTTTGGGCGTGTTCGCAACTACCGATTTCCGATCTGAGACCAGCATTGAAAAGTTGAGAAAAAATGCTATAAGATGCAAGAAAAAAAAATTAGGTTATCATCAGTGTTATCCTACCAATTGAACGAATTTTCCGAACGAGGTTTTTAAAAAATAATCGATGCATTCCGCGCAATCAACGTAGTAGCCAATATCGTTATAACTGAACGGTATCGCGCTGCTTGAAAAAATATTCATCGCAAACAGTTTTTGTATTCATTGTCGTTTTACAAAATATTTTGGTTTATTTTTACGTAAAATAATAAATTTCATAAGCTTTAAGTAATAATCATGTTAGCGAACTTCGATTATTAAACTTGCGTTTTTTCTGGATTTAAGGCTTTGGTTACTATTTCGAACGCAATTCATCACTAAAAAAATAGTGTGATGTAGGATTGTAACATTTTTGAAACTGCATGAATCCCTGAAAAACCTGCCTCACAGGTTACGCTCTCATACACATTTTCAGAATGTCTGCGCAAATATATATAAACTCAAAACTCTGAAGAGACTTTTATACAACGGCAAATTGCAAAAATGCATGCTCGAAAAATTTGTGTTTTACAGATAATTTTGCATATTTAGTATTCCTGATGTTAATAAAAACTTCGTTTAAGACATGCACGCGTTACACCAAGAAGATTGCTACACGCTATCAAAAAACGATGCATGTCCGTGTTCTCTGTTTTGAGTTTCGTTTCTCCCTCCCAAGTTAAAACTATACTCTTAGGAGCAAATTTAAAAAAAAAATTCGAGGATTTCACCTCGACCTTCACCTAATTGATAATTAATCTCACGGAAGTCACCTTTTTGAAGGAGACACGTATGAAAATTTTCCTTATAGGTGTAACTCCCTAGAGGATGACACCCGGAGCAGCCCGCACCCCTCCCCCCCACGCTACGCCAGTGGTTCTGGTTTAAGAAATATTTATATTGGGTGGTACTGGACCACTTTAAAAAGTTTTCTAGAAACCGGAGAATGTCATCTTGACATCTTGGGTTGACTTCCGGCCTCTAGATATTACCTCGATTTCGAAAATACCCATATTGGCATTCTTTTTAGTTCTAATTGGTCGAAAGTTCAAAACCTGTCTCGACATTTTTCAATAGTTCAATAGCTCACGTCATAACATTATAATTTACAATATATTATTGGTGTAAGCGTAACTAATTTCCCAATCCATTGTTGCGAAAACGAAGAAAATCCATTGGAAACCAACACCATGAAAACAAAGTTAGGCAAACTACAAAGGCTAGCTTGCGTATCAATTTGCGGAGCTATGAGAAGTACTCCGACGAAACCTTTGGAAGTAATTTGTCATTCCCTTCCACTTCATCAAACGGTGCAACTGGAGGTGGTAAAGAGTGCCCTAAGGCTGAACCGGCACAAAATTTCGAAAATCTAACAGGTCACATCAAAATACTGAAAGATTTTCATGTAAACCAACTTATAGTGAGACACGAAGACTGGCTGGAAAATAAGCCAAATTTCGACACTCCCTATAAAATCATTGAGACCGAACGGGAATCTTAGGAAACAGGTGGTCCAGCAGTTCAACAGGGCTTAACCCTCTAGTGCCCAAGTTAATTTCTAAACAGGCTTCGGTAAAATCACTATGAATCATTATGAACACTTTTTAAGTACATATTGAAGCTTTTCAAAACTTCGACTGAAGCCCGCCAAATGGCGGTATTGGGCACTAGGGGGTTGATAATCTTTTACACCGATGGTTCAAAAATGGATAAAGCCACCGGAGCTGGCATCACCGGGCCAGGATTAAATGAATATATCTCTATGGGAAACTGGCCAACAGTTTTTCAAGCTGAAATATACGCAATCATGGAATGTGCATACATCTGTCTAAAGAGAAATTACCGATACGCAAATATCTATATCTTCTCCGACAGTCAGGCAGCACTCAAAGCGCTTAAAGCACCCATTTGCAAATCAAAACTAGTGTGGGAATGCATTCTTTCACTTCAGCAGCTTGCACAAAAAAAAACAAATTTTACTATACTGGGTACCAGGACACTGCGGAATTGAAGGCAATGAAAAAGCCGACTCACTAGCAAGACAAGGTTCTTCTGAAAATTTTATAGGACCTTCTGTGGCGTCTCATCAAGAGCTTTAAAAACAGAACTAGATGAGTGGGAGAGGATGGTCATAAGTAAAACTTGGAATGCTGTATCTGGCAATCAAAAAAAAAAACCGAAATTAATCCACCTAGCGGTCAGACCCAGCCTTTCTCATTCAAACTTATTATTTATAACAATAGATTTACATGGACGTTTCAATCCAATAAATGTATATTCACTCTTTAGGTTCTAAAAAATTGATGTTGTAATCTATACATATAAAAATTCAGTCCGGTCTGTCTTATCCATATAGGCTCGAAAACTACAGAACCGATCGATGTGAAAGTATGTAGTAGGGGTTTTTGGTGCCGTTTAAGGTTCCTATGATAGTTTAAGACCCCTCCCTCTTCTGGAAGGGAGGGGTCCCATACAAATGAAACATAAATTTTTGCACAACTCAAGAACAAACCAAGCAAATGAAACCGAATTTGGCATGTGGATGTTTTAAAGGGTAACAAATATGTCCTCAATGGTTCGACGCTCCTCCCTCTTCTGGAAGCACATGTTTCTGCACAATTTTCTGCACATCTCGCGAACTATTCAACTAAATGGAACCATATTTGGCAGGTGAATGTTTTTAGTGGTAACAAATATGTTCCATAATCGACCTCAGGCAACATTTTGGATTGTGAAATGGCAACATCCGGTTTCTGAAAAAAAAAAACAGCCAAAAATGGCTGATTTCCACCCAATATAATAATATCCGGATCTAGAATGAGACACAAGAGCTCAAATCGACCACTGATACTATTTTGAATTCCAAGATGGCGAACGTATAGGGCAGCCAAACTTTAAAACCACGTGTTCAATCATAATTCATCAGTTAACCCTTAACTAGCCCGCTCATCTGATAATAATATTGATCAATTCTGTTGTGTAGTTTCGGAGATAATGAAGTTTCGTGATTTTCACATCTCGGCACATTACAGACGAAGTTATAGCTCGATTACAGTAAAATTCAATAGGGTGTTATGAGGCAGCTGGACTTATTAATTGACACTAATTTTGTGGAAATCGGGTCAGCCATCTCTGAGAAAAGTGAGTGAGTCCAAGTAGTCTTCTGAATATGTTCCTTTTCATAGCTGGATTTCACATTTTTAAACATAACAGGCAAAATAATAGTCCGATTGCGAAACAAATCGATAGGGTCTTATGGGGCAGTTATGCCTTCCATATGACACTGATTTTATGAAAATCGGTCCAGCCATTTCTGAGAAACATGAGTGAAATTAAACAGTCTTCAGAACACGTTTCTTTTCATAACTTTTGAACCACAAGTTCAATCTTTATAAAATTCAAAAGTCGAGGGTTTTTGAGGTAGACCGTTCATTTAAAATCAATTTTGTTCAAATAGGTTGTGTGGTTTTAGAGATAACAAACCTTCGTGATTTTCACATTTTGTTAAACAAAATACAAACCAAAAATCCGATTACGATAAAATTGAATAGGGGGGACAACAATACCTTTCTTTTGCAATAAAGTTTTCATGAAAATCGGTACAGCCATCTCTGAGAAAAGTGAGTGAGAATAAAAATCTGCACATACACACACACACATACAGAAAATGCTCAGCTCGTCGAGCTGAGTCGAGTGATATATGCCATTAGGCCCTCTGGAGCACTTTTATATCTTCGGTTTTGCAAGTGATTGCTATTCCTTTCTAGGAGAAAGGCAAAAATATAAAACCAAACCATGACGCTACTAAGGCTCAATAAAAAAGACCTAAGTACGATAACAGGACTTTTCACTGGTCACTGTCCGAGCAAGTACCATCTGAAGAAGATGGGCAAACTCAATGACGAGAAATCCCGCTTCTGCGGACTTGAGAATGAAACCTCTGAACACCTTCTTTGCGAATGCAGAGTATTAATACAACGCAAACTGCGTATCTTCGGTAAATGATTCCTAAGTTCTTCCGAAATATGGAACGAAAGCCTTTATCAAATATTACACTTAATTCGAATTGTGATACCTGACTGGGATACACGTGCAAATCAAAATTGGACATCAACCCAATAATAGTTATGCGCCGAAATTGGATGCGCCTAGATTAAGGTGGAGCATACCATTAGATCTACTACCAATGGTCGCAGTGGTTCAGTCTCCTACAGGAAAAAATATCACAAGTCTTAAACACCTTGCCATTAAATTACATGATGATAAAAATTAACGATCTCTTCTTTGCAATGAAGCGACTTTGATATGTTAGAAACTTGTCCGATACGATACTCGAAAACCCCTAGATACAGATTTTCAAGATGAAGTTGTTGTAATTCCTCCCTCTCTTCAACTACGCCACTGAGATACAGAAAATTCAATATAACGGGAATATAGCTCGTATTTGAGAACCCACGTGTACAGAATAACACAGTGATCATCTTTGATGTTTAGAAATGTTTATATTAGTTTCGTTTTTCAATTTGTTCCCCTGTTTGATAGGCTAAGAAAAAAACGTAGTTCCACGTCAAAAACTGAAAGACTGATACCAGACATAAATTTTGGGTTTCTTGGAGCGTTATCCCGAATCTGAACATACTTCATGTTGAGGAATTTATGATCGGTCTTCAAATTTAAAATGGTTTCGGACACTGACTTCTTGTTTCTAGGCGTGATCCAGGTTCCGCAAGTACTAACATTGGAGAGCACTCGACGACCCTTCAGATTAAAATAATACAGAACAAAACCTTTCAAATGCAACCGAAAGCATTCAAATCGACCCAGTCTTGGCTCACGAAATGAAGCTGAGTTGATTAGTATTCATAATATATTGTCTGAGAGGTCTATTTGGAAAGCTTTCTTTTTGTAGCGAATGATTTTATTAGGTCTATTTCCTCATTTTTTTTAGAATATAAACGATGAGCCTTAAGAACATTAAAACTTCTCATCAATCGAGGAATTACGATAACGTGGATGATGCTCTCGCATCTCCCCTGATAAAGAAGATAGAGGTAGGTATCTAAAAAACTGTTTATCAATCTTTAAAAATTAATTGAATTTTATTCATAACAGGTTACGTTACATTACCAAGTTTTCAACTGCGTTTATTTAAGTTTGCCAATGCCGATTGCACATTGTTTGTCTGACATGTAAGTGAACTGTCGTATACAATTTATTTTTTATTTTAACGTTATTTATGTATTCGCTCAGGTTGGTTCAATGGACTCTTCCAGTTCGGGTGAGGCAGAAGGGCTAACCATCAAAAGCCGTCAGCGCCGGTTCTTCCTCTTTCGATAGTGATGATACTAAGTACGATGCTGAAGCGAGCCAGATCAAGCAGTATCTGGAATTGCTGGTGAAAATTCAAAAGGACAAGTACAATTATGATAACTATGTGGAACCTCTGGTTAATGCTTAGTAAGTGTATAGTTTTTCTTTACACACACGCTATTTAATGAAATCCTTACGCATTTAATGAAATCCTTACGCATTCGCATTCGCAGCAGAACGTCCGACCTGGATAAAATCCGGCAAAGTGCAAAGATTTTCGCTTCTGTTTATCTCGAATCACCAGTGAATTGGTTGCGTTGGTTGAACAGCGATCAGTTGCGGAAGTGGCTGAATAGTACATCCGAGCGCTAAGAGACTTTTTCTCTGTCGCAGTTGTGGAGCAGCATGCGCAGCTGGCAACGCTAGCGAAGCTTGAGCTATCGGACTCAATCATACCAACAAGGATCGTGCCATTTCGAGCATCTTTCGCAAGGATCATCTGGTGAGAACTAAAGAGTAGGACTAACAAGGTTGCGATTATGGGTATTTGTTAGTTTGTTTTCGTTTTAGATTTTTGAAGCGTTCGAATAGATTGGCGCGAATGTTCAAGCAGGAATCTAAAATTCTTTCCATGAATATACAGGGGGTAGACAAAATGATTGAGACAGGGAAAATTTTGCCAATTTTTAAATAGCCAGAACTTCTCGAAAAATGAACCAATGTTGATGAAACTGGTTGCATTTTACTGAAAAACTATTCTAGTTTCCAAAAATTACTAGGGAATTTGGCGGGATCTATGGACACCGGAATTAATCCGGAATTTAGGAGTGTGTGTCAAAATGTGCATTCTTGCAACGATTAGAACTTCTTCTGACATTCTGTTTCTTTTAGGTTTATATATTTTCAACAAACTAGAATTCATTCCGAGATCATTGGTACTAAAAGGTTGAAAATCTGTCGAAGAACCAACGAGATATGAATTATTTTTTTTTTTTTTATTCTCGCTTATTTTCCGTCGGTCTAGTTCCGCCACTGTTGTGGCCAATCAGCGACGCCCAGGGAGACGACTCCACACCCAGGACCCTAACTCACGACCCGTTTATTATTAACGGACCGGCGCCAACGGCTTTACTTCCTCATGCGATGGAAGGCGTGATCCCAGAGATTTTTCGCCTCAGAAAATCTCCCGGTGTCGGCTAGGATTGAATCTAGACCAGTTAGGTTGGTTGTGAGTGGATCACGCCACCTCACAACCATCGACACCTATGTCGGCGGTGGGATTCGAACCCAGGCGTCGAGCGTGGTTGGCGGAGACGTTACCAACCACACTAGGCCCCCGCTCTGAGATATGAATTAATTAGGTATGTTTTTTGCATTTTTTGCTGTTAAGTACATGAAAAAGTAGGAGGGTGGTATTCAAGACACGACCGCATGACGTTGGACTACGGTATTCTTATATTCCATTAAAACAAATAATGGAGAGAATTGCAACTCTAGTATTTGCTGCAATTTTATCTAACAGTGCATTTCTGAATGCTGAGACGTTAAAACGTTATATATAATAATATATACTAAAAGAATGGATATCTTTTAATTAATCGCTGTCATTTCATACATATTCGAATCAAACCTTTGTTCGTAGCTGCACTACCAAGACAATCATTCAATTGAGCGAATTGATAAAATTTTCCTATCTAAGCAAAAAGCAAACAACCCACAACGATTCAAACGAAAATTTTAAATTAAAAAATTGTTTCTTCAATTGTGATTAAGAGCATTTCTAATTGTTTTGTTATTTTTCACGATAGAGACAAGTTTGTTTTATTCTCTGTGTGCGAGAAACAAAATCAAAACCGCGCACCGAGAAACAAAAACGAAAATTTAATGAATGCTCATTAGTTTTCATTCATTGGCAGTAATTTTTCCTCGATGAATAAAGACTGGCTGAAGAAGTTACAATCGCTGCTGTAAAATCAAATTAACAACTGTCTTCGTTAAGACGTTTTAATATTTTTAATGACAATAAGAATCTTCGATAAACACCCGCTATAGTTATAACGCACATGCTATAACTATCTATACACACGTTAAAACTATTCATACACACGCTGTTGCTATAGTTTTTTATAAACACATGCTTAAGCTATCCATACGCATGCTATTCCTATCAATACATCCGATACAACTATCTATACACACGCATAAGCTATCCAACCATGTGCTATTACTATCCATACATACGCTATGACTAATCATTACACACGCAGCAGCTATCCACACACGCTATAACTATCCGTACACACGCTGAAGATATACACGCAATAGCCATAATATGCTACACATGCTATGTCTTACACAAGCTATAGCTAGCCATACACACGCAACAGCTCTAGCTTTCGATACACATGGGTTGGTAGGCTATCATCCAAGTATGATGACAGTTCTACAAGGTATGCTACATTTTTGTCTATCCACGCACACAAACAAATCTCGTTATGAAAAATTTCGCGTTTTGTATGGAATTCAGAACATTTTTGGAAATTTCTCGTTTTATGTTGTTTTATATCTGATTTTTTTAGTTGGAGAGTGAATCTCCAGTTGAAACACACTACAAATTGATATTAATTTAGATTTAGTGTGAAAAATTGCGACAATATGTCGAAATAAAATTTATAAAAATGCTATATTTCTAATAGTTGAAGAATAATCTTAGTCATTGTCATAGCTCATGACTTTTGTTACTGTATGAAACATAAGCGACTCTATTTAGAAGCGCTATTAGAGTACAAGAAAAAAACGAAAAGTGCAAAAAGGTTACCGGCAAATTGATGAAAAACAGCATATTTTACCTAAACCGCAGCATGTTTATGTATTCCCCACAAATAAAACATGTTTCAACATCATTTCTATAACTTTTCAGGAAAGAATGTTCAATAAGTTTAGTTTAAAATGCAAAATCATTTCAAATATCATACAAAATTGGAAAAAGTTCATAACGATCACTAATACTAATGCATCGACGTGAATAGCATACCTTGTAGAACAGTCATCATACTTGGGGCTATCATCCCTATTCTCGCAAATGTGATTGCTATGCAGATGCACATACGCTATATGTGCACACTGCACACACACTAAATGGCGATAGCTTTCCTAGTGGCGGTGCTGGCTCGTACAGTTTCTGGCTGTTTTCACCCAATGATATCTGAATTGGATTACCGCTGGTGGGGTCCAACTCAGATCGAAGGGGAACAGAACTGAATGGAGAAAAGCAGCTGCCCACTACCTCCGCCGCTGCTGTCTGATACCACCGTTCTGGTTCTGCTGCAGCTTAGTTTCGCCACTGGAATCAGCCACCGCTGCTGATTATTCAGGACCGTTCTAGTGGCCTTCCACTTGTTAACTGATGACTGCTATAATTGATTGATTTCTTTTGAAGGGACTTTAACCCCAAACGGTCATTCGTCCCTAGATGACTGCTATGAGACGACGCAGGCTATTATATAGCCCAAAGCAAAAATCCATCCGCGAGCAAAGGAGAAGCGAGCTTGTGATTGGTTGAACGTGCACGACTTTTAATACAACTTTTAACTAGTTTAGTATCGAAAATATATTCGAATTATTATATGACAATCTTGCGCAATATTTCCCCTATCAATCAAGCCATTGGTGTTTAGAATCTGTTCAGTGGTAATGATAAAAGAAGCATTTTAAAACGGCGTTGAAACTCCTGTTGCAGCTACCGAAAGCGAGCTCGTTATTGGTTGAAAGCTGCGAGACTGTTTACAAAGTCAGATCGGTTGTATCCGTTAGTGTCGACTGTGCTTGTGAAGAGAGGCTGTGATTGGTTGCTCGGTATGATTTAGACAATCGATGTGATTTATTAATTTTTCAATAGTGTATCTCGAACAATAGGTTATTTTTGTTACATAAATTCAACCGTAGAAGAATTTCTGATCGGTTGATGGCAAAACCTCGAAATTCTGAAAAGAAATGACTGATATATAAGCGCTCAAAACCTGACCACTTTTCCCTGGTTGAATTACTAGATTTTCGAATTTAAGGGCCTAACTTCGATATAGACGTTAGTCCAACGTCAAAAGTTTTTGTTAGAAAAACTTTTTTCCAGTAAAATGATCGCAGTTTCATCAAAACTGATTCATTTTTTGTGAAATTCGGACTATTTAAAAATAGACAAAATTTTGCCTGTCTCAATCATTTTGTCTATCCCCTGTATAGGATTCATACATTGAATACAAACTGGTTTGCGAAAAGCACAAAGATGTGTTGGAAAAATTCGAGTGGCGATACAAACCGACCAAGGATTTTCTTTAGAGAAAGGTACCCCAACAAACAATTATAAGCTAAATAAACTCTTGAACAACGTTAATTGTTCAGCTGTCGATATAAACTCTTCCAAGCAGAATTTCAATCTTTAACCAGTCGGATTTTGAGAACTAGTACAGCTTGTTTCATTTATCGGCAGAAGAAGTACTTAAACAATAATTATACCGCCCTTTTTGTAACCTGTATACCGACAGTGGAAAGTCTTTTAAGCACTTATTAAGTTTTTATCAAGCCTATTCAAACACCGCTACACCGCAAACAAAGCTACTGAATTTTTGCCTTATAAGCACTAGTTAAGCCGCATAAAAACCTTTAAATATCAATTATTCAACCATTATCACATTTTTATTCATATAGAAAAAGCGCTTATTAAGCAGTTGTGAAGCTGAAAGAAAAAGGAATATTTTTGAAGATTTTTTTACGTTGGACTAACATCTATATCGAAGTTAGGCACCTGAATTTGAAAATCTAGTAATTCAACCAGGGAAAACCAGGGAAAAACGGACAGGTTTTGAACGATTATATATCAGTCATTTCTTTTCAGAATTTCGAGGTTTTGGCATCAACCGATCAGAAATTCTTTTACAGTCGATTTTATGTAACAAAAATAACCTATTGTTCGAGATACACTATTGAAAAATTGATAAATCACATCGATTGTCTAAATCATACCGAGCGACCAATCACCACCTCTCTTCACAAGTACAGTCGACACTAATGGATACAACCGATCTGACTTTGTAAACAGTCTCGCAGCTTTCAACCAATAACGAGCTCGCTTTCGGTAGCTGCAACAGGTGTTTCAACACCGTTTTAAAATGCTTCTTTAATCATTCCCACTGAACAGATTCTAAACACCAATGGCTTGATTGATAAGGGAAATATTGCGCAAGATTGTCATATAATAATTTAAATATGTTTTCGATACTAAACTAGTTAAAAGTTGTGTTAAAAGTCGTGCACATTCAACCAATCACAAGCTCGCTTCTCCTTTGCTCGCGGATGGATTTTTGCTTTGGGCTACATGATAGCCTGCGTCGTCTCATAGCAGCAGCGTTGCCAGGTATCCAGATTTAGCAGGATTATCCAGATTTTTGAACATGTATCCAGGTAGACAGCTTCGATGTACAACTATGCAGATTTTTCATGGATGATCCAGATTTTATTTTCTCCGTTCCGCAAAAAGGTCATCACTTCAATTTTGCCGCGAAATTTTGCAATTTTGTCACCTCAAATTTTGCGTACCCCAAGACTTTTATCCGAAAAATTAACCTTTCACCCCACGAAATGACTGCCAGATTTTTTCCAGATTTTTATTTTGCCTTTTCCAGATTTTTGAAAAAATGACCTGGCAACGCTGCATAGCAGTCATCAGTTAACAAGTGGAAGGCCAATAGAACGGTCCTGAATAATCAGCAGCGGTAGCTGATTCCAGTGGCGCAACTGAGCTGCAGCAGAACCAGAGCGGTGGTATCAGGCAGCAGCGGCGGAGGTAGTGGGCAGCTGCATTTTTTTATTCAGTACGATTTTCCTTCGATCTGAGTTGGACCCCACCAGCGGTAATCCAATTCAGATATCGTTGGGTGAAAACAGCCAGAAACTGCACGAGCCAGCACCGCCACTAGGAAAGCTACCGCCATTTAGTGTGTGTGCAGTGTGCACATATAGCGTATGTGCATCTGCATTGCTATGACATTTGCGATGATAGGGATGGCGCTGTTGCGTGTGTATGGCTAGCTATAGCGTGTGTAAGAAGACATTAGCATGTGTAGCATATTATGGCTATTGCGTGTATATCTTCAGCGTGTGTACGGATAGTTATAGCGTCTGTGTGGATAGCTGCTGCGTGTGTAATGATTAGTTATAGCGTATGTACCTATGGATAGTAATAGCACATGGTTGGATAGCGTATGCGTGTGTATAGATAGTTGTAACGGATGTATGTATAGGAATAGCGTGTGTATGGATAGCTTAAGCATATGTGTATGAAAAACTATAGCTACAGCGTGTGTATGAATAGTTTTAACGTGTGTATAGATAGTTATAGCATGTGGGTGGATAACTATAGCGGGTGTTTATAGAAAATTATTATTGTCATTAAAAATATTAAAACGTCTTAACGAACACAGTTGTGAATTCGATTTTACAGCAGCGATTTTAGCTTCTTTAGCCAGTCTTTATTCATCGAGGAAAAATTACTGCCTATGAATGATCAAAACTTATTTACTAGCAATTTCATTTAGATCAAAACAGGTTCTTTTGAGTATCATAAATTATACGTAAAAAGAGTTGCAAGTTTTCTCAATGAGCATTCATTAAATTTTCGTTTTTGTTTCTCGGTGCGCGGTTTTGATTTTGTTTCTCGCACACAGAGAAAGAAACAAACTTGTCGCTATCGTGAAAAATAACAAAACAATTAGAAATGCTCATGGGCGCAATTAGGAAAAATTTCTAGGGGGGGCTAGCTTTCATACATTTTATTTAAAAAAAAAAAAAAAGAGTTAAAATGCGCTTATTTATTAACGCATAAAATAGTGTCGTAACAGTAGAAAAAATCAATTCAATCGGGATTGAATCTCCGTAGATGTATTAAATATCTTGACCACAGCGCACTGTGGGGCTAAATCGAGAAACGGACGGCAAAACTATTGTTTCAAGTCCAATGTTATCCATATCTTCTAGAAAGCTGCTTCGTTTACTGCTGTCCATATGTTCATATGATTTAATGGAATCAGTTACAAATTTCGCCGAACAGAGGGCGGCATACCTAGTTTTTGAACGCGACTTGCTAGATCGATGAGCTAGGTGCCGGCTTTATAGTGCTGGGCAGGATGCAGAATCGTACGAGGTTGTGTTTATATATATAAGCCAGTGATCGGCCCGCACAGCCTGCACACCGTGACGAACGACAACGCCCAGCGATGCGTCAACTTCGCAGCTTCCTGCCAGTCCAAAGAACCTTCTTTTCCTGAAAGGACATCCACAAAACCACCTGTAGATCACCTGACCAACGTACAACAAACCAAATTGACCATGTTCTCATCGACGGCCCGCTCTTCTTAGACATAGGTACGTGCGCACCAATTGCGGTGCGGATATTGGCTCGGACATGACCACTTCGATCGAGTCTAGTGCGACGAAGCAAAAAGTAGACGATATACCTGATACGACCGGTAGTCCGCTATGGAACCGATACAACGACGCTTCTAGCGGAGGGCTTCAACTCAAATAGTATGGAGTACAGACGGACGACGGATAATGGCGACAGTGCATGAACCATGAGCTGTCCGCGCTGCTTGTAGAGAACCCCAAAAGTCAATAGGTTGCGGTGGGCCGGTCACGTCGTAAGGATGCCGGACGACAACTCTGTAAAATCACTTCTCGTCAGTAACCCTGCCGGCACGACCAGATCGAAAGAGACTTGCGGGTGATGAGACGTCTGGAGAACTGGCGAAACACAGCTCAAAATCGAGCAGCACGGCATCAACTTCTTGATACAGCACGAGCCACTACGGCTCTAGTCTTATTGGTAACGTAAGTTTACTAGGTTTGAGAATCGATCCCGGGTGCAGTACTAGTTCTTAGCCAATGAATGATGACATCTCGATTTGTGTTGATTTCGATGCTCTGATAAGAAGCATGGAATGAATATATATTGAATACAACTATTCTCAGGGAAATTCTAGGGGGGGCTTAAATCTTTCTAGGGGGAGCTGAAGCCCCCCCCTAGCCCCCCCTAGCCCCCCCGTAGTTGCGCCCATGGAAATGCTCTAAATCACAATTGAGGAAGTTAAGATATTTTCCTGTCACTCGCCTAAACCTTGATAACAACTACCGAAAACCGTGTAATTGAGCTCTTGCTATATTAAGTTATTGAAATAAACGTATTTTTTTTTTATACGTGAAGTTATATGCTGGGCTGGAGCTAACCTAGCATGAGTTTCATTGATATAATGTAAAACAATTTTTAAATTTAAAATTTTCGTTTGAATCTTTCTGGGCTCCGATTTCAGATAGTTTCGTTAAGTTTGCTTTTTGCTTAGATAGAAAATTTCACCAATTCGCTAAATTAAATGATTGTCTTGGTAGTGCAGCTACGAACAAAGGTTTGATTCGAATATGTATACAATGACAGCGATATCCATATCGCTATTATATATATTATTATTTATAACGTTTTAACGTCTCAGCATTCAGAAATGCACTGTTAGATAAAATTGCAGCAATTACTTGAGTTGCAATTCTCTCTATTATTTGTTTTAATGGAATATAAGAATACCGTAGTCCAACGTCATGCGGTTGTGTCTAGAATACCACCCTCCTACTTTTTCGTCACTATATTATTTTCGTGCTATCTACCTATATCTAGAAATACGAATGTCTGTCTGTCTGTTCCCTATAGACTCAAAAACTACTGAACCGATTATCGTGAAAATTTGTACATAGGGGTTTACAAGTACGGGGAGTAATCTTAAAATAATAGTTTTACTCTATGTCATAACCGTAGGCAAGGGGGAGTGAATTTGTGGTCTATGAACGTGAAAACTTCCTCCTCGATGACCTTGAAAATTTATTTACAGATGTTTTTGAGTCTAAGATGTAGTTTTGCGACATTATTGTGCCATGTTAGACTTTTTAACTCCTTAACACCCAACTTGATCACCGTGCCAATTTCGGTAGGTGGGTATGTTTTATAACATTTATTTTTCTGTATCCCAGTGGCGTAGTAAGGGGGTGTTATACTAATTTCATCTATATCTATAACTAGCTGATATCCGGCCCGCGTTGCTGCGCCAATAAGTTTAAGACGACAACGGTATACCTATCAACTCTACTTCATTTCAAACATATATTACCATGTTATAAATAAATAGAAAATTGTTAGAAACTTGACGGAACGTTCTGATATTGAGTTTATTATATTAGCTAGCTATAGCATTGTCCTAATCTTCAATCAAGCAACACATGCAAAAGATCCAGGTGCCAAACGTGAACAAATTGAAATCGGTTATTCTGATTCAACATGATTCGAGAAGTGTATTTGTTTTTTTTTTTTTTATTCTCGCTTATTTTCCGTCGGTCTAGTTCCGCCACTGTTGTGGCCAATCACCGACGCCCAGGGAGGCGACTCCACACCCAGGACCCTAACTCACGACCCGTTTATTAACGGACCGGCGCCAACGGCTTTACTTCCTCATGCGATGGAAGGCGTGATCCCAGAGATTTTTCGCCTCAGAAAATCTCCCGGTGTCGGCTAGGATTGAATCTAGACCAGTTGGGTTGGTTGTGAGTGGATCACGCCACCTCACAACCATCGACACCTATGTCGGCGGTGGGATTCGAACCCAGGCGTCGAGCGTGGTTGGCGGAGACGTTACCAACCACACTAGGCCCCCGCTCGAGTGTATTTGTTTTACAATTGAAAAGAGTATCCATCAATGTTGATGACTACCTGTACCCTATTCAGATGGGCTCTATAATGTAGAGGTCCAAGTCATCAAAACAGAGAATTGTCTCATGACGTGCCATTGTTGAGGGAAAAACAATTGTTTCTGTAATTTGAACAAAAATAACTTTAAAAAGTCCAGTATTAAAAATGTTGTTTAAGAATTAGTAAAATCAATAGAATTAGTATTAGCCTAGCTTACTTAGTTTTAATCCAGTATTTATCTGGTAAGGTAAAATTAGAAGATTGGATTGCAAAGCCACAACCGCGATATTGACGTAGTGCTACATATTACTGTTTGTTACATTGCTTGCAGTATTGCATTCAAAAATAATCGCAAAGGAAATGTTCGAAGCAAACTTTTTTTCTTCCAATAATTCTGTGAATGACAATCAATAAGGTTACTATGAACAATCTTGTATCAATACGTTCAAGTCAATATCTTTTACTAATCAAAACCGGAAATCTCTATCTTGGATTTGGCTTCTGAAGTCGATTTCCGGCCTCTGGATATTATTTTGGTTCCAACAACAACCATATTGGGTGGTTCTTCGGTAATTTACGGGTGCCGGATATCGCCATCTTTTATTTGAAAACGGTGTCTGGATTTGACTTCCAATCTCTGGGTATCGATTCCAGAATGATCATATTAGCAAAGATAACTAGAACAAGATACCTAACTTCTATATTTTTCATACATTTTGAACACGACCGATTTCCGACGGTTAGTGCTGCCATCTGATGACTTAAATTCTCATAAAATTGTCACTATGAGCAGAACCGATTTATCGTGCATAGTCCGTCATTGATTGTTGAGCTGTTCAAGATTGTTTATGAAAAAGGTGTAGCAGTTTGGTCAACTCGACGCTTAAGATAACATGCAGATTAATGATATTGTCATTTTTTGCACTTAATGCTATTGCCATATTTTTTGCACTCCAAAGTACAAAAGACAAGTGTGAAGTTGACTATTAGAGTGGGAGTTTATATTGAGGGGTTATATTTATTTTCAGGTCCCATTCTACCAACACTTAAAGTTTGATATGTCGCAAGCCAGTTTTCAGCACCATTGTGCATATGGTCAGGTTCACCGGGGCATCCGATTTTGCTTTTTTAACCTCGGCAAGAGTGGAAAACTTGACTGTAGAGCGTGCTTATAGCGGTTATCAGGAAGTTCTGATGGTACGCTCAATTTTAAATGATGCGCTGATTATTCTTGATTCTTCCGGAGAGTTTGATGTTTGAGAACTAAACATTCGTACACATTGTTAACATTTTTCGGATGGCAGCACCGTATAGTCGTCCACATGGATACTGAAAAAATTCTTTCACCTTTCAGCAGTCATGTCTTGGCCTTGTCGACAGTTGATTTTGACGTTAAGTATACATTATATTAACAGTGTATAAATTAGTTAGACTTTTGCTCACGCGCAGCGACAATCATGTCCGATGAATTCTGCAAGAGTTAGGTATCTTGTTCTAGTCATCTTTGATATTAGGCTGTTTTCCAGCAACCCGACGTTGCAATTTCAGATGGTGTAGGTAGTCAACTTTTTTGGTAGTTTCCGGCAGACGTCTGAAATTGTTCTCCGGTTTTCGGACTTTAAATTAGTTATTTGTAAATTCTTTACCACCAAGCTTCTGTGCAAATTTGTATACGTGGGTTCTAAAGTATGTTTCTAAGACATTGGTTTTTCTGTATTTCAGTGGCGTAGCCAAAGGGGTATATCAAATTTATTATTATATGTAAATCACCGACAAATTCATCGTAAAATTTATATACAGGCGTTTTTGAGTATGATTCGAGCCTTTCACGACATTGAGAGGAGGGGAGGAAAGTGGACGAATGTTGTCAACCTATATCAATTTTGAAACCGCCTGACTGATTATCATATCATTCGGTATATTAAGGTCCTATAGCAACGTATTTGTTTCAATAACTTAATTTTATCTTTCTCATTAGCATTGCAAGAGGGGGTTAGCAATAATAGTAATTTGTAAACTCCAAAATCAAACACGATACCGTATTATTTTGTATACGTGATTTCCTGAATACGTGGTATATTCCTGTGACATTGATTTTTCTGTGTCTCAGTGTTAACTTTGTGTCAAAGGATTTCCTTAATTTTTACAACAATCAGTTGGAAAATTAGCTGCACGTCCATTAAAATGCTGTAAAATTATAATTTTATGAGGTAAACTATTGTACTAATGAAAAGTGCTGAGACATGTTATAAACACAGATTTCAACCAATGAGAGTTTTAAAAAAGGTCAAATATGATCCATCATTGGTATTTTATCGAACCGGAATGATATGCCATTTTCGATTTCAAAATGGAGTCTTCCGGTTTCTGGAAAACAGCCTAAAATGGCCAAATAAGACAAATTATTATTCCAAAAATCAGAATGATGACCAAAGGTCGGAAATCAACCGCAGACACCGTTTTGAAATTCAAGATGGTGTAATCTCCGGTTTCTAGTAAATAGCAAAAAATGGCCAAATACCATCAAGTATAGGTATTTTCAGGACGAGAATGATGCACAAAGTTCGGAAATCCACTTTATATGCCATTTTGAAATTCACAATGGTGACTTTCGGTTTCACGAAACTGCCTAAAATGCTCAAATTCATTCTGGAACGTAAATTTCCGTAATCTCAAAGATGCACATAGGTCAAAAAACGACCCCTGACGCCATTTTTTATTCCGAAGTGGCAACTTCCGGTTGCGGTAAAAATGCCAAAAATATTCATTTCAGAATCGAGTTAATGTCCGGATAACAAATTCAGACGCCATTTTGAAATTGAAGGTGGTGACTGGTGACTATTTTGCTGCGGTCGGGGAACGTTTGGCTGAAAGACTTCCCTATGTTGCAATACATCCCATGCGTTAACAAACTGCAATTGCTCTAAAGTTAGCTCCCGTTTCAATTTCTGAGGTGAAAAAAATAGTTGGCGACCTCCGTCCATCTGCGTCGTCAGGGTATGATGAAATTCACACTAAAATGTTTAAATCTTGTAAAGACGAGATCGTCTCTGGCGTAACCGATGTGGTTAATTCATCAATCTATCAGTGTTCAGTACCATCGAAACCTAAAGTAGCAAAAGTGGTTGCCATTCCGAAGACCGCACAAGCGGAAAGTTTTTCCGATTTTCGATTTTGCAGAAAGTAGTAAATAAGCAATTTATGAATCATCTCGAGCAACACGAGCTGATTTCACCGATACAATATGGATTTCGTCCAAAGTCGAACACGCAATCTGCTCTGTTTGACGTCGTCTTTAAGATCCAGATGCACCTCGACAGAAAAGAAAGAGTTGCTGCAGTTTTCCTCGACTAAAGCAAAGCATTTGACACATGCAATAGAAAAATTTTGCAGCGAAGGTTAAGTGAGTTAGGTGTAAAAGGACGGTCTATGCAATGGTTTCGGAGTTACCTTGATCAACGATCGCAGTTTTTGCAAGGTAAAAATATTAATAGTTCATTGCAAGTTAATGACTATGGGGTGCACTCTTGGACCCACCCTATTCAATTGTTACGTCAACAATTTAACAGATTTTCGTTTGCATGGTACTGTACATGTACATCATCGGCAAGATATTGAGCTAATTTATGCTGGTGCATCGTGTGAGGAACTACAACGTTCAATCAATGCAGATCTGTGCGCTTTGCGTAAATAGATGATTGAACACAAGCTTACCGTGAACATTAGAAAAACAAAATATATGTTGTTCAACATTCCGAAAGATCTGGGGCGCAGCGAATAAAACAACAGTGAATCCTCTGCAAGTGATCCAGAATAAGGCAATCAAAAATCTCTTTGGTTACCCGCAACGACCATCGACGGAATTTATACATTCGAGACATCGGTTGCTGTTGGTGGAGAACGTGTACAAGCTGAACTCACTTTTTCGCATATCCACCAGATACTGAGAAACGCTATCCACACCAACACCGAACTGTATAGGAGTTCCGAACAGCACCAACATGAAACCAGAGGCAGGGGAAACTTGGTGGTAGACAGAAATAACACTAGAAGATTTGGTCAAAACTCAGTGCTGTAAAAATCAATATCTTTTTGTAATAAGCTTTCCGAAGAAATGACAGCTCTTAATGTAACTCGTTTCAAAAAAAATAATCTCAAAGCAAATGTATTATTAGAACAAACCCTCAATAATTAATTTGAAAAAAAAATGTAAAGAAGAAACTAATTTGTAACAACTGTTAATTGAAAACTAAGCAGTCTTCAAGAGCCGTCGGCTCAAAGACAAACACTGTTTCATAAATAGGCAGACCAGATTTTCACGGAATTAAAACGGGACACATGGGTTCGAAAAACGGGACACATGATAAAATTGATTTTTGAAAAATTTTACCAACTAAAGCATGCAAACAATTATTAATTGCTTTGATGAACCTACCCGATTCTGTACGAAACTTAGCGTTTAATGAAATTTAGCGTAGAAGAGTGTGATTTTTTGCAATGAGTTCCTGAAATTTGTCACATAGATGACGAGATTTTGACCAACAATTATCACGGTCTCAACTTTCAATAGCGACTTTTTCGTCAGTTCACAATACGGGATGTCCGGTACTGTGAATAAAAGGCACAAAACGTACTCAGTAATTTTGAAAAAAATCCCTGGCTGCTTGGAAACTTATTTTCCGCTTAGGAAAATTTCAATGCAAAGCTCTATTTAAGAATTTTTCAAGGAGTCTCCGAAAACGGTACATAATGACAAAAAGACGGGACGGTTAAAATAGTCGAAAAAACGGTACTGTCCCGTTCAAAACGGTACGTCTGGTCAGCCTATTCATAAATAAATACTTCCGGTTTTTGTAAAACAGCCTTAATGGCCGAATACCTTCCAATATGGGTATTTCTGGAACCAAAATTGTGTCCAGAGACTGGAAATCAGATTCAGATGTCATTTTGAAATCTAATATGGCGACTTCCGGTTTCACCCAATATGGGCATTTCTGAAATCGAGATGATGAACATAGGCCAAAAATCCTTCCCAAACGCCATTTTGAAATTTGAACTGGCAACTTCCAAATCACCAAATACCTCCCAAAATAAATATTTCGTTATCGAGACGATGCACATAGGCCAAATAGTCGACCCCTGACGCCATTTTCAATCCGAAGTGGCAACTTGAGGTTGCGGAAAAAATACCAAAAATATTCGTTTCAGGTTGGATGAAGTTCGGAAACCGGAGAACAAATTCAGACGTCTGCCGGAAACTACCAAAAAAGTTGACTTTATACGCCATCTGAAATTGCAACGTTGGGTTGCTGGAAAATAACCTAATATGATCATTCTGGAATCGATACCCAGAGATCGGAAATCAAATCCAGACACCGTTTTCAAATACAAGATGGCGATATCCGGCATCTGTAAATAACCGAAGAACCACCCAATATGGTTGTTGTTAGAACCAAAATAATATCCAGAGGCCGGAAATCGACTTCAGAAGCCAAATCCAAGATAGAGGTTTCCGGTTTTGATTAGTAAAAGTTATTGACTTTTACTATATTATACATATTGATACAAGATTGTTCATTAGGGTGTGGAAAAATGATCGATTTTCCAGAACCAAGTTTTTTTGGTTCCTTTTGGGGTCCCAAACAACTCTAAACTTACCTGAAGTTGATTGGTTTTGTCTCCGCTCGGTGCATTGCATTTTAAATTTGTATGAAAATTCATATGGGAAAACCTACTTTTTTGCATTTACCTTTCTAGAGAGCTCAATAATGCTCTAATAATGCACTACATTATGTTAAAGTATAGTATTTTAGATTTTTCAAGAATTTGGTTTTTCTTTAAAAAAAACTCATAAAAATTACCCGATAAATTGGTTTATGCCATTTACTTTTTAAAGATAATTTCATTCAAATGTTGGCCAGGGTTACGTCTATACGAAAAGTCGAATTTCGGGTCGAGCATTTTGGCTGGTATCTCGCGAATAACGCGTGTAATGTTGTCTTCCAAGGCTGGAATTGTTGTTGGCTTATCCGCATAGACGAGAGACTTAACGTAGCCCCACAAAAATAATCTAGCGGTGTTAAATCGCATGATCTAGGCGGCCATTTCGTGAGATGAATTGCTCACCGAACTCATTCCGCAATATGTCCATTGATTCGCGCGATGTGTGGCACGTTGCTCCGTCTTGCTGAAACCACATGTAATGTATCTTCCATTTCCGGCAAAAAAAAAACAGAAATCATCGCGCGATAGCGAGTGCCATTGACCGTAACGTTGCGATTTTGATCATCTTTGAAGAAGAACGGACCAATGATGCCTCCAGCGTATAAACCGCACCAAACCGTGCATTTTTTCTGGATGCATTGGCGATTATTGTATTGCCTCTGGTTGCTCTTCGAATCAAATGCGGCAATTTTGCTTATTAACATACCCATTTAACCAGAAATGAGCTTCGTCACTGAAATGGTCGTAATGTGCGAAAAACATTTTTCACAGAGGACGAATTTTGGTAATAAAATTCGATTATTTGTAAGCGTTGTTCAGGCGTAGGTTTGTTCATGGTGAAATGGCAAACCAAACTGAGTACATTAGACTTTGACAGCTGTCAGAATTCCCGCGTGAACTGTCAAATCTGAATACACGAAAAACCAGATAGCAAAAAAAATCACCCTCCCAGTTTTGATAGAAATTGGAACATTGTAGAAACAGGATTCGGAAAAACAGATTTTTGGCATAATGCATAAGGCAGTATGTACATATAACATGGTAATGTTTGTTTGAAATAAAGTACATTTGATAGGTATACCGTTGACGTCTTAAACTTATTGGCGCAGCAACGCGGGCCGGGTATCAGCTGGTATTCTATATTAAGAGGAATATATCCTGGTATGTCGTGTTATTTATTTAGTAGGGGAATTGTGGGTAAAATGAACAGGGGTGGTAAAATGGACACCCGTTTAAATCTTGATTATTACGTTGAAAAATATTACAAACTTCTTTGGCACCTTATCTTAGAGGCACTAGAAGCTATTTGAGACAAATTATGCGACTTGAAACAGTTAAACAGTCAAAATAATAAACAAAAACAAAAAACACGTGTACATTCATGGTGGTGATGTTATTTTTGGCCTACAGAAAATAAGGGTTTTTTCTAGTGTAAAACAGTATTTTATAACGGTTTTTCTGCAAATATCTTTACTCAGACAACTCACCAGCAGAAATCATCAAACGTTTGTAATTGTTTAAATGATTTTCTCGGAATATTTAGGTATTTTCAATAATATGTATGTACGGGTAAAATGGACAGCCCATGGTGATGGTGAAAACAAAAGTGTTAATTTCCATTGAAAAAACTAGATGCTTCGTGTTTATATCAGAAAAACGCAAAGGTAAACTCGGACCGATGAACAGATGACCGCGGCTAAACGTACCGTTGAATGCGGAATGTCTGTAAAAAAAGCTTCCGCTATTTCTCAGTTTCTTGCGAATAAGGTCATATATTGTTATTAATTCTACGACAAACAGTGAAAATTGAACTGTTGGTGAATGCATAAGTGTGTCACGTGCTATGGAACAACATTTTACTATCTGTAAAGGAATAATAATTGATCACGCCCAAGGTGTTCATATTACCACCTCCCTATGTTCATTTTATCCATACGTGTCCATTTTACCCCCAAAAAACTACTTTCGAAAATGCTCATGAAAACTACGAAAAATACTATATTTTAGTACTTCTTCTTAATTTTTGTATCAACCATTAGTGACTCAGTTAATGTGCGCTATCGACTCATAGTTGTAGTGTTAAACTGTGGAGGAAATTGGGAAATGGCTTAGGGTGTCCATTTTATCACCCCTTCCCCTAGCACATTTTTCAAATACAATTTTCGATTTATTACCTGGTGTCATTTATCTTTCCAAGTCTCGAACTCATTGTCTCCCGATTGTTAGCCGACCGTTTTTCCATTTGTACCATACAGCGATTTCACTCGGAGGCGAAAAATACTTGTACACTACCTTCCAGTTTGTCTGTAACCAAAGTATCTATTGAGGCTGTATAATCACTGAATTGCGAATGAATGAGCGCTTACGAATTTGAGCGCCCCTCGCCGCAAACGTCAGAAAAAAAGAAACAAAAATGATTGCTTTGTATTCCATCCACACAGTCGTGGTGTCGTGAGATCAGTTTGATTTTATTATAAAATGGGTTAAAAACGTGATAAGAATGTAAGTAATATGTCAATATATTGCCGTGGTTGCGGTAAATGTTATCTACTTCATGCTCAATCGTAATATTTTCGGTTATTTTCCAGACGATTATTTCTCAATAGTGCGAATTCTCGAAGCTGGAAAACACGTTCTTTTAATAGCACCCCAAAGATGGATACAAGGTAAATATTTGTACTGGCCGGATCGAAAAGCGGATCAGCAACTGAAGGATTCTTTAAGTTGTCTGGCAGCGGGATGGACCAAGTTATTGTGTACTGTAAAACAACAACGAATCGACAGTTTAACTGAAGCGCAAGAGGAAGCAGCCAATTTCTCCGGTGTTACGACGGATATTTCAGATGCAGGTCCATCAAACGCTCCAAATAAAGGTTTTGCCTTTCTCCTAGAAAGTATAGCAATCACTGAAAAACTAAAGGTATAAAAGTGCTCAAAAGGGCCGAATGTCGTATATCACTCGACTCAGCTCGACGAGCTGAGCAGTTTATGTATGTGTGTGTGTGTGTAACGCTCTCCAAATCTCACTCGATTTTCTCAGAGATGGCCGAACCGATTTCAATGAAATTAATTGCAAATGAGAGGTCTAGTTGCCCCATAAGACCCTATTGAATTCTATTGTAATCGGATTTTTAGTTTAGAGGTATCAAAATGTAAAAATCACGTAGCAACAATATCTCAGAAACTACGCAACCGATTTGAACAAAATTAATTTCAAATGAACGAGCTACCTGAAAAACCCTTAACTTTTGAATTTTATGAAGATTGAACTTGTTGTTCAGAAGTAAAAGAAAGAAACGTGTTCTGGAGACTATTTAATCTCACTCATGTTCCTCAGAGATGGCTGGACCGATTTTCATAAAATCAGTGTCATATGGAAGGTCTTGTTGTCCAATAAGACCCTATTGATTTTTTTGATGATTGATGATTGTGAAATTCAGCTATGAAGAGAAACATATTCCGAAGAATACATAAACTCACTCACTTTTCTCAGAGATGGTTGAACCGATTTCTACAAAATTAGTGTCAAATGAAAGGTCTAGCTGCCTCATAACACCCTATTGAATTTTGCTGTAGTCGGACTGTAACTTCGTCTGTAATGTATTGGAATGTGAAAATTACGAAATTTCATTATCTTGGAACTACACAACCGATCTGAACAATATTGATATCAGATGAACGGGCTAGTGAGGGATTAACTGATGAATTATGATTGAACACGTGATTTCAAAGTTTGACTACCCTATACGTTCTCATTTCATTTGATTATAATCGAACTTAAGCAACCGTTATGTATTAGATTGTTCAATAAAACAACGAAAGTATATTATCTCAAGTATTACACGACTTATTTGAACATAACTAGTGTCATACAAACGAGTCATCTCTCAAATTTACAAATAACAAACTTCATATCAATTTGATATGTGGTTCAAGAGTTTTGGAAAGAAAAGAAATTCAAAGACTATTTAAAACTATACTTGCTTTGATCAATATATATGGCCTCAACATCATTCAAATGTGGTATCGTACTATTTGAACGTCCCCGGTATCGCTCATGATTAAATTGTTCTATTGTTTCGCTATTTCTTAAGCACTAACATTATGTCAAATTTCATATTTTATACTCCAAGTATAAATCAATATTTTAAAACCCAAAGAGTGAATATACCTTTATTGGATTATGGCATTCATGTAAATCTATTTTTACAAATAACAAGTTTGAATGAGAAAGGCTGAGTCTGACCGCTAGGTGGATTAATTTAGGTTTTTCACGTAGAGAACAAGTCGAACAGATTGCAGATCTCAATTTTAATAATTTCATAACAGCTAATCATGGCAAGTTACGGAAAAATAAATATCGATCATAGTGCAAATAATAATTTTTGTATGTGGTTCAGAAAAACAAAATGTGCTACCACTTCCACTAACTGTCGAACTTGAAACTGCTGAGCTAGAGAGGCCGCTACTGGAATCCGAGGAAGTCGCAGAAGAATCAGAAACCCATCCGTTTGCACCCACCGTCAGTTTGCAAGAAATAGAAACTTTACCATCATTTCATGCGGCCCAGGTATGATCGAATTTATACTTGAATGTTTCTCCATGTCACAAAATGCACACAATCGGACAGAGAACATTTCCAATTAAGTTCTGTTTGTTTTTCGCAAAAAATTGTTTGTCTTTTCAATTGTTACTGAAAATGCATAATGGTTTTTTTCAGCCTGTTGAGCTAACCGAGTCTGCAAAATGCGAAATTTTCAATAAATTGCACAACATCAAAAAAGAAATACAAAGCTCTGTTATGGGAGCCATCGAACCATGATTGTAAAGACAGTAGCAACAATACAAAGCGAATTGGACTCAAAATCAGCTTTTATGCATAAACTGTCAAACCTGATAAGGCAAATATCGACCTGTTTAATTTTGCTCCTGTCTCGTCCGAGAGTGAGCTCAAGGAATTAGATAGTAAACAGAATATGCAAAATGTTTGTAAGTATGAACTTTCTGAGTGGGGAGCAATGATTTGTTACGTGATGTCAATAATTGGTGAAACTTTGAAGAAAAAAAGCAATTTGCTGTTGAACTTAATAATGTAAATCTTAGAACAGTGGAAGGGACCTTCAAGAGTGTTCGTGTGAAAATGCTGGGACAAAAATGTCGCTTCTAGCTTTACGTAATATTCAACGAGTTCCGTACGAAATGCGCCAAAACTTTGCTTTGCCGAATATTTATCAAGACTTGTGTGAATATTCAATAATTTTTTTTGTTCACACAACATTTATTTGACACGGCACAATGCAAATTAATGTTTTACGGAGCCAATTAAATCTAATGCCTTATGGTCTAAAATATCTTATAAGCTAAAGGCAAATTATTTACCCTCGCTGCCGACTACGAGCTGAAACTAAATCTAATACTAAAACTTACATGTTTTGAAGTTGGACTAACGTCTATATCGAAGTTAGGCACCTGAATTTGAAAATCTAGTAATTCAACCGGGGAAAACCAGGGAAAAGTGGTCAGGTTTTGAGCGCTTATATATCAGTCATTTCTTTTCAGAATTTCGAGGTTTTGGCATCAACCGATCAGAAATTCTTTTACGGTTGAATTTATGTAACAAAAATAACCTATTGTTCGAGATACACTATTGAAAAATTGATAAATCACATCGATTGTCTAAATCATACCGAGCAACCAATCACCACCTCTCTTCACAAGCACAGTCGACACTAACGGATACAACTGATCTGACTTCGTAAACAGTCTCACAGCTTTCAACCAATAACGAGCTCGCTTTCGGTAGCTGCAACAGGTGTTTCAACACCGTTTTAAAATGCTTCTTTTATCATTACCACTGAACAGATTCTAAACACCAATGGCTTGATTGATAAGGGAAATATTGCGCAAGATTGTCATATAATAATTTAAATATGTTTTCGATACTAAACTAGTTAAAAGTTGTGTTAAAAGTCGTGCACATTCAACCAATCACAAGCTCGCTTCTTGTTTGCTCGCGGATGGATTTTTGCTTTGGGCTATATAATAGCCTGTGTCGTCTCATAGCAGTCATCAGTTAACAAGTGAAAGGCCACCAGGCCGGTCTTGTATAATCATCAGCGGTGGCTGATTCCAGCGGCCAAACTGAGCTGCAGCAGAACCAGAGCGGTGGTATCAGGCAGCAGCGGCGGAGGTAGTGGGAAGCTGCATTTCTTCATTCAGTTCGGTGCTCCTTCGATCTGAGTTGGACCCCACCAGCGGTGGGGTGAAAACGTTGGGTGTGTATGACATTTGCGATGATAGGGATGGCGCTGTTGCGTGTGTATGGCTAGCTATAGCGTGTGTAAGACACTAGCATGTGTAGCATATTATGGCTATTGCGTGTATATCTTCAGCGTGTGTACGGATAGTTATAGCTTGTGTGTGGATAGCTGCTGCGTGTGTAATGATTAGTTATAGCGTATGTATGGATAGTAATAGCACATGGTTGGATAGCTTATGCGTGTGTATAGATAGTTGTATCGGATGTATGGAAAGGAATAGCGTGTGTATGGATAGCTATAGCTACAGCGTGTGTATGAATAGTTTTAACGCGTGTTTAGATAGTTATAGCATGTGTGTGAATAACTATAGCGGGTGTTTATCGAAGATTATTATTGTCATTGAAAATATTAAAACGTCTTAACGAACACAGTTGTGAATTTGATTTTACAGCAGCGATTTTAACTTCTTCAGCCAGTCTTTATTCATCGAGGAAAAATTACTACCTATGAATGATCAACACTTATTTACTAGAAATTTGATTTAGATCACAACGGGTTCTTTTGAGTATCATAAGTTATTGGTAAAAAGAGTTGCAAGTTTTCTCAATGAGCATTCATTAAATTTTCGTTTTTGTTTCTCGGTGCGCGGTTTTGATTTTGTTTCTCGCACACAGAGAAAGAAACAAACTTGTCGCTATCGTGAAAAATAACAAAACAATTAGAAATGCTCTAAATAACAACTGAAGAAGTTAAGATATTTTCCTGTCACTCGCCCAAACCTTGATAACAACTATCGAAAAACGTGTGATTGAGCTCTTGCTATATTGAGTTATTGAACCAAACGTTTTTTTTTTCCAAATACATGAAGTTATATGCTGGGCTGGAACTAACCTAGCATGAGTTTTATCGTTTAAATGTCAAACAGTTTTCAAATTTAAAATTTTCGGTTGAATCGTTCTGGGCTCCAATTTCAGATAGTTTCGTAAAGTTTGCTTTTTGCTTAGATAGGAAAATTTTACCAATTCGCTCAATTAAATGATTGTCTTGGTAGTGCAGCAAACAAAGGGTTGATTCGAATATGTGTGAAATGACAGCGATTAAATAAAAGATATCCATTCTGTTAGTATATATTATTATTTATAACGTTTTAACGTCTCAGCATCCAGAAATGCACTGTTAGATAAAATTGCAGCAAATACTAGAGTTGCAATTCTCTCTATTATTTGTTTTAATGGAATATAAGAATACCGTAGTCCAACGTCATGCGGTCGTGTCTTGAATACCACCCTCCTACTTTTTTTTATCCGAGATTCGTTTCGCTGTTAAATTGGCACCTTGATGCTCTTCAAGTAGCTATAAACATGTAGGATGTATGGCAAGTTTCGCTGAGCGAGAATATCACGAACTGGCACATAGGGCTGTATTCCTCGGGCCCTGAGGGTATCCAAAAGTAAAGATCTGGCGCCGCAGATTTCAGCACACACCCAAACCACGTGTTCAATGTCTTGATACCCCAATCCACAAACGCAATGATTACTGCTCGCCAGCCCAATACGCAAGAGAAGTGCATCTAGCCCGTAGTGGTTGGACATAATCCGAGACATCATGCGAATGAAATCTCTTCCTACATCTAACCCCCGAAACCGAGGTTTGGTGGAAACCTTGGGGATGATGCTGTGTAGCCACCTCCCCAGTTCTCCCTTATCCCACGAGGCCTGCCAGTTGACAAGTGTATTCTGACGTGGAAATTTTAAAAATTCATTGTAGGCAATTGGTCTGTTGTAAATATCACCGTTTGTTGCGCCCACCTTAGCCAAAGTGTCCGCTTTCTCATTGCCCGGAATGAAACAATGAGAAGGGACCCACACTAAGGTAATCTGAGAAGATTTTTCGGATAAAGCACTCAGATGTTCCCGTATTTTCCCCAGGAAATACGGAGAGTGCCTTACATCCTTCATCGATCGGAGAGCCTCAATAGAACTGAGACTGTCCATAAAGATGAAGTAATGGTCCGTGGGTATTGTTTCAATAATCCCTAAGGTATACTGAATTGCAGCCAATTCTGCGACGTAAACAGAAGCAGGATTATCGAGCTTGTAGGAGGCGGTAAAATTATTTTTGAATATACCGAAGCCGAAGATAAGGACCCGTTGAGAAGTGATCCATCAGTATAAAACGCATTGTCGCAGTTGATGTTTTTATATTTGTAATAAAATATTTAAGGGATCTGCTGCACGCGTAAATGATCCGGAATTCCACGAGTTTCTTCTATCATGGATGTATAAAAAAACACAGTAGAAACAGACGTAACTAATAAGTTGACACGATTGGAGGTGTATGGGGAATGATTTATACTTTGAGATATGTGATTGAAATACACAGTCATGAAACGGGTTTGAGAATTAGGTTCAACTTGCCTATCGAAATTTTCAATTACCAAGGGGTTCAAAACCTCACATTTGATGAGAATACGAGTAGTCAGATCCCAAAAGCGGTCTTTTAATGGGAGAACGCCCGCCAAAACTTCCAAACTCATCGTATGGGTCGAATGCATGCAACCTAAGGCAATCCGCAAACAACGATACTGCAATCGTTCCAGCTTGATTAAATGGGTGTTTGCAGCGGAGCGGAAGCAGAAACACCCGTACTCAAGCACCGACAATATCGTTGTTTGGTAAAGCCTTATGAGGTCTCCTGGGTGGGCACCCCACCATGATCCAGTAATTATCCGGAGAAAATTTACTCGCTGTTGACATTTTTTCATCAAATACCGAACGTGACATCCCCAGGTGCCTTTGAAATCGAATCAGACACCAAGATAGTTATATACCAAAACCTGAGAAATCGTTTCACCCATTAACTGTAAGTGGAGCTGAGCAGGCTCACGCTTCCTAGAAAAAAACTACTGTCTCAGTCTTCTCCGGAGAGAATTCGATACCTAGCTGTAAAGCCCAAGCAGACAAATTGTCCAAGGTATCTTGCAATGGTCCTTGCAAATCGGCAGCTTTGGCTCCTGTAACAGAGACCACGCTGTCGTCTGAAAGTTGTCCTATCGTGCATAAATTTGCAAGACATGCGTCAATGTCATTCACATAAAAATTGTAGAGAAGGGGACTTAAGCATGAGCCCTGAAGAAGACTGATGTAGCTGATACGAAACGTTGCCAAATCGCCATGCGTGAAATGCATATGCTTTTCGGACAACAAATTATGCAAAAAATTGTTCAAAATTGGTGAAAATCCATGTCGGTGAAGTTTGCCCGAAAGAATGTCAATAGAAACGGAATCAAAAGCCCCTTAATGTCCATGAACACAAATGCCATTTGTTCTTTGCGAGCATAGCCTAGCTGAATATCTGTAGAAAGCAACGCAATACAGTCATTCGTTCCTTTGGCATGGCGGAAGCCAAATGGAGTATCTGATAGTAGTCCGTTTGATTCGACCCAATGGTCTAAACGACGGAGTATCATTTTCTCCATCAATTTCCCGATACAGGGTAGCATTGCAATCGGCCTATAAGAGTTGTGATCAGGAGCTGGTTTTCCCGGTTTCTGGATGGCGATCACTTTCACTTGCCTCCAATCCTGCGGTACAATATTTTGCTCCAGGAACTTATTGAACAAGTTCAACAAGCGCCTTTTGGCAGTGCCGGGTAGATTCTTCAATAAGTTGAATTTGATTCTATCTAGCCCAGGTGCGTTATTGTTACGGGACAGGAGGGCAACTGAAAATTCTGCCAACGTAAAAGGTGATTCTATCGCGTCGTGGCCCGGAGACGTATCGCGAACAAAGTTTTGCGCAGGAACAGAGTCCGGACATACTTTCCTGGCAAAATCAAATATCCACCGACTTGAAGACTCCTCGCTTTCGTTGACCGTTATACGATTTCGCATTCTTCGAGCTGTATTCCAAAGAGTGCTCAACGATGTCTCCCTCGACGTTTCGTTTACGAACCGGCGCCAATATCCGCATTTATTTGCTCGGACCAAGCTTTTAAACTTGGTCTCAAGCTCCAAATACCGCTTAAAGTCGTCGGGTTTACCATTCACCCAAAAGAAGGCCTTAAACGCGTCGGATTTTTCCGTGTAGACATCGGAGCACTCTCTGTCCCACCACGGAGTGGGAGACAGTTCTTTGATCGTCACGCCGGGATATTTCTTCGTTTGGGCTTGCAACGCGGCGTTGAGAATCAAGCCCGCGAAGAGGTTGTATTCTTCAAGTGGTGGGTGATGTTGAATCGACTCGACAGCTTCTGATATCATTTCCTTGTATCATTTCCAACCGATATTCCGTGTGAGGTCATACGGAATATCAACTGATCGCTTGCGAGTTGAACCATTATCAATTGAAATTTGAATAGGCAAATGAACGCTACTGTGGGGATCAAGGACTACCTTCCATATGCAATCCAACCGTAGTGACGTTGAACATGAAGATAAATCTAAAGCACTGGGGCGCGCTGGAGGTTTCGGAACGCGTGTCATATCCCCGTTGTTTAATATTGTCATGTCGAAGTCGTCGCAGAGGTTATAGATCAAAGAGGAACGGTTATCATTAGAAGGGGAACCACAAGCCACGCCGTGAGAGTTAAAATCTCCCAAAATCAAACGTGGCGAGGGAAGAAGTTCTATTAAATCAAAGAGCAGCCTTTGCCCTACCTGTGCTCTGGGAGGAATATATATTGAGGCAATACAAAGCTCTTTACCTTGTATTGTCATTTGACATGCGACAGCTTCGACGCCTGGGACCGAGGGAAGGTTAATACGATAGAAAGAATAGCACTTCTTAATCCCTAGAAGTACTCCTCCGTAAGGGGTGTCTCGGTCGAGGCGAATTATGTTTAAATCATGGAAGTGAGGATCTACATTTGAAGTGAGCCAAGTTTCATAGAGGGAAAATGCATCGCATTTATGCTTATTAATCAAAACTTTAAATGAATCATTTTTGGGGATGATACTTCTACAATTCCACTGTAAGACAGAGATAGAATCCTTCATATACGCAGTTGAATTAGCCATCGAAGGATACGATCGCTGCAAGGAGGGGCCATCTAGCAGTCAACTGCTTCAAAAACGCTTTTACTGTTGGTAGAAATGCCAGCAGAAGACTTTTAAGAGGATCAGTTATGTTAAAATTTTCAAAAATCCAGTCCACAATATCTGAAAACTTCAGCAGTCCAGATTCTGGCTGAATCTTGGACACAACAGTTGGGTTTTTTTATGTTCCTGGAAGTGCCGGAAACTCCTTACTTGAATTCAATTTTGCCAATCCCGGAGGAGTTTGCTTCGGATTTTCTACAGCACTTCTTAGTTTCTTAGTATCAGTCACTTCAGATGGAGACCTTCTCTGTCCTTTCCTAGGAAGCCTAGGAGAAGAAAGGGTTTTCCTCTTCCTAGATTTCCTGGGTTCAACAAAAGAAGGTTCCCCAACTGAATCGTCAGAATCACTCATCGGATGACAAGACCTCGAAGAGATTCGGGGAAACCAGTTTGGTGGCAGTGGCCTCTTTGAGCATTTCTGCGAAAGTGCGCTTAGAGCGCTCTTTCAGAGACCGCTTGATCTTATCTTGGCGCTGTTTGTACGCGGGACATGCAGATAGCTCATGCGGAGTTTGCCTACAATAGAGGCACTTTTCAGCGACCTTATTACAGGCGTCATCCGCATGTTGCTCTCCGCACTTGCCACAACGTGCTTTATTGCCACAGTGGGAGGCCGTATGACCCAACTGTTTGCACTTGAGGCAATTCATTACCCGCGGTACAAACAAGCGCACGGGCAGACGCACCTTGTCCACGAGCACATAGCTCGGCAGGGCAGACCCGGCGAAAGTCACGCGAAGTCTGATGGGGTGTAAGTTTTTACACCCTTGTCGAGCGATACTGAATGTAATTGCTTACATTCAAGTATCTTGCAAGGTTGCTGATACTCATTCAATAACACTCAAAAGCGCTCACCACCTGCGAACGTATTCGTATAGTGCTCATATGGCATGCATCCCCGAACAAACCGAACGATACCACCGAGCGTACGAACCGAACGATGCAGGAAAAAGATTTGTTCGGAAGAGCGATCGTACTGTCTTCCATTCCGTATTGCTTTTTGTTCATCGCTCAGTATTGATCGGAGTGATTAGGCAGGAATGAAATTGTCGATGAACGTTCGCGATGAGCAGTTTGTTGAACGTTCACCGTGAGCGGAACTGGTCATAATCATAAAAAAAAACAGAAAATTATGCGGTGGAAGAGAATCAGAGTTTAGAGTGGGACTAAGTTTTGAAGGCTTGCGTGTATGATTTAAACCAAGGGGCTCGTGTGGCTGTCGAACTTCATAACTTTTCCATCTATCACTGATTAATTGTGGTACCAGTGACTCTGGGATCCACTTTTTGGTTGAATTGGTCTACAACAACTGAAACATCTGAATAGGGTGTTCTCCTACCACAATTATGATTTGACTTAGTTTCCAATACATATTTTTTAGATGAAAAACAAAAACACAACGTTTGTTTCCAGTACAATGTGCTATTTCGATGAATAAGACATTTTCGAACGCCGTCATGAATTTATGATTGGTAGGAGGTAAGGTTTTAACGTTTATACTCTCTAAATTTAACCTGTATTTTATACTCTCTAAATTTAACCTGTATTGCAGTATTGTTTTTAACTGCTGACCAAAATAAAATTCAATAAATAAATAAAAACGGAAGGTCAAATCAGTGAACATTTGGTAGATGAATTTAGAAGACACAATTGACACTCTGAATATATGATTCTAAAATGAATAAAAAACATGAGAAGCATACTTCATAAAACATGACTAGAAAATCCGTGTAAAAAAATAGTCCTGAGGTTATCTCTTCTTAATATACTTATTAACTTTAACCGAGTTCAAAAATTATATCGGTCTTGACGACATTTTAATAGAAACAAGCAAGCAATTCAATTTCCATTGAATTGCAAAATTATTCGGCAGCGGCGTTATAAAAAGCAATTTTGCTTTGATAGAGATGGCGCATCGGCGTGGTCGTAGGTTTCTGACGGCGGTGGTGTGCATTGGCGTGATTTTAAGCTGCACTCTAGAATTGTAATGCATTAAAGTCGCTTTTTACGCGGGGAATACGTGCTGCGTAAAAAACCGCGTGAATTCCGGAATCCCTGTAAAAAAACGCGTAAATTCCGGAATCCGCGTAAAAAACCGCGTAAATTTTGCAATCCGAGTGAAGAGAAACCGTAATCCGCGCAAAAAAACCGCGTAAATTCCGGAATCCGCGTAAAAATAACCGCGTGAATTCTGGAATCTGCGTGAAAAGCCGCGTAAAAAAACCCGCGTAAAAAACCGCGTAAGAAGCGACCTTAGTGTATTTGTTCTCACGGCCATGAATTTTTGTCCAATTCAACAAATAAAATCTGAAAAGTTCACAATGACAGAACGTCAACAGTAACATTAAGAGATAAATATATGTTTTCAAGAAAATCATAGAAGAAAACATAAAAAGTGTCATTGTACTAAGAAAGTTCAAATTTTCTTTTTGTCATATTTTAAATAACACTTCAATAACAATAAACATGATTCACGGGCAACTATACATTAAAATGTTGCATTCGTTGTTTGCAATGTTACTACACTGGAACTATACGTGCGCTTCGCAGCTGTTCGTGTTTGCAATCCGAGCTACACTAGAACTAGTTATTTCCTGAACTATTTTGTACGCGAGTGAAACAGAGTATAGTTTGTTGTTGTTGTTGTGTTTTAAGTATTTAAACTATAGTTTGAAACAGCAACAAATACAAATGCTGTCAAATGTCGTATATAATTTCAGCTGAGTGTAATTTCAATCGCAGAGCTGCGTCGCAAAAACGAATTCGGCATGAGAACTATGCGCAACAATGTTGGCAGCGGCGAACAGAACTATTTCGTTTAAGCATCCTGCTCAACGTAAGGCCTCTGCCATGCTGAATGCCAACGCGAGCGATCGGCGAGATTCTTGCCGTAGGTAAATGAACAGCCGTAAGTAGAACTGTTCATTAACCTACGGCAAAAATCTTGCCCGATCGCTCGCGTTGGCGTTCAGCCTGCCAGGCCTAGCAATCGCCCAGGGCCCTGAACGCTCACGGCGATCGAAAACTTGCCTCTCGCAATAAGCGCAATGAACGCGCTCGGTTAGTGAGGAACAAATGCAGTTAGCAACGTATGTTCGGCTTGTACGAAATAGCAACTCATTGAAGAACGAGAAAATCTAAAGGAAAGAAAAAACAAAATAGGTTCTATATACATCGTGCATGGTATACTCTCGCACACGAATAGATTGTCTCAGTCATGCGACGTTACTGCAGCAGTGGTGAGTTCGATACGCAGTGAAGTTTTCGTCGCTGCAAGAATCAGCAACCTTGGCTGGTTGAAGGCTAGAATCCTTGAACAGGCCTTTTCCAGCCTTCAACAGGTCCTCGACGGTCAAACTCGATTCGCCGAACACACCGTCAATCTCTACTACGCGAGCTGGAATGTAAACGTGGTACTCCCGCGTGAAGAGCTCACAAGCAGCAATCTCGTTTGCTTGCTTGAAGTCAGACTCCAAAACACGCAGCTTATTCGGGCGTACTTTCGTTATTTCAATCACGGCTGAAAACCGTGCCAGATCCCTACAAATTTGCATTGTGTTCCATGCTTTAACTTTCGGCCGGAAAAATACAGCCCCAATACCAGCTTTGCCCTCCGGATACTCCTTTAGCCGATGGGTAAATTCCTGCGGGGTTCCAATTTTAACCCTTGGAACTTTGTATCCGGGAGGGCGGAGGGCTAGGCGGTGGAACGAGCGGGTTTGCATCCCCGCTTTCGGTCATGCCACCATCGTCGTCCATGTTGGACGCGTGAGCCATACACGCAAAATGCCAATTAACAAATAATATTGTAGAAAAAAAAACAAGAAAAAAAACTACTTAGCTTATGCAGCCGCTCTCCTCTACAATCAGCGCACGGGCGATGCCAATCTCTCCTTGCTGCTTCCTTCCTTGGTTGTCCGATCGACCAATACAGCCAAACGGCCGTGCGCCGGGTACCGAATTTCTTCAGGCAGCTACACAACGCACGGGCTATTGTTGACTTCTTCTTCTTTTTGCTGTCTTCAACAGCGACGACGGCAACGAGCAGCAGAGCACAATGCACGGTGACCTTGAGACGGATTACTGGTCGGCACTATCGAGATCGAAATAAAATTGCGACCGAACACGACGAGAGCACAACTCGGAATGAATATTCAATAATTATTACCTGTGCAACAATGCGAGCTGATTTTGATTTTGTTGGTAGCCAAGGAGAACCTTGTAACGGAATGAACATATGCTATGACCTGATCGATCCCTTTTTTGAACGTAAATTTATGGTATCATGTTCATGGACCGTCTGCAGTCGCGGCGTGAAAAAAAAGTGCGCTCTGAAACAATTTCAAAATGTTCTCAATGCATTTTTCACAATCGAGCGGGTGTTAATGAAAATTTTTCTATCAAATTGTAAGGAAACTTTTTCAAGTCAATTGCTTAAAATGCAAAAAAGCGAAGCGAAGCCAATGGACTGCGCATGTCCAGTGTCCATCGCAGACCGAAGAAACCAAAAAGTAATGTAATAAATTTCAAAATTGCTTTGCGATCTAAATAATTGATTTTTACAATTTCCAAATTTTCAGATGCAGCGACAGTTTTAATCAATGTTGAGTATATTGATATAAGACATGATCAATACGCATCTGATACCAGCACTGAAGAAAATGATGAGGATAATGTTCACGACAAATACATTGCAACGAAGAAACATTTCACGATAGGGGAAGGGGTGATAAAATGGACACCCTAAGCCATTTCCCAATTTCCTCCACAGTTTAACACTACAACTATGAGTCAATAGCGAACAATAACTGAGCCACTAATGGTTAATACAAAAAAATAAGAAGAAGTACTCAAATATAGTTTTTTTCGTAGTTTTCATGAGCATTTTCGAAAGTAATTTTTTAGGGGAAAAAAGGACACGTGTGGGTAAAATGAACATATGGAGGTGGTAATATGAACACCTTGGGCGTGAACATTAATTATCTCTTCACAGATAGTAAAATGTTGTTCCATAGCACATGACACACTTATGCATTCATCAACAGTTCAATTTTCACCGTTTGTCGTAGAATAAATAACAATATATGACCTTATCCGCAAGAAACTTAGAAATGGCGGAAGCTTCTTTTACGGACATTCCGCATCAACGGTACGTTTAGCCGCGGTCATCTGTTCATCGGTTCGAGTTTATCTTGGCGTTTTTCTGATATAAACACGAAGCATCTAGATTTTTCAATGGAAAATAACGCAATGTTTTCCCCATCACCATGGGCTGTCCATTTTACCCGCACATACATAATATTGAGAATACCTGAATATATCGAGAAAATCATTTAAACGATTACTAACCTTTGATGATTTCTGCTGGTTAGTAGTCTGAGTCCAGATATTTGCAGAAAAATTGTTATAAAATACTGTTTTACACTAGAAAAAACCCTTATTTTCTGTAGGCGAAAAATAACATCACCACCACGAAGGTACACGTGTTTTTTGTGTTTGTTTATTATTTTGACTGTTTGGCTGTTTCATGTCGCATACTTTGTCTCAAATAGCTTCTAGTGCCTCTAAGATAAGGTGCCAAAGAAGTTTGTACTATTTTTCAACGTAATAGTCGAGATTCAAACGGGTGTCCATTTTACCACCCCTGTTCATTTTACCCACAATTCCCCTACTATAATGAATAAGTGAACCATGCGATACTTGTTACTGCCGGTACCCGCATAACTGTCCCATACTGATTTTGGCCACTTTTGAGTTATCATCGGGAATCGACCTAATTGTTATCATATTTTATGGAACTGTTTTTTTGTGTACTTTAGGCCAAGAGCAGGGCCAAAGTCGAAATCGTTAAATATTTTGCAGATTTCAAAAGACCTGACGTCACGTTTCAAGGCCGTGACTGAAATTTCAAAGGTCAGACCAAACAAACTCCGTGTTGTGGTCAATGACCGGAAACAGGCCAACGATATAGCCTGCCCCGAGCTCTTTACTCGAGAGTACCGCGTATATGTACCCGCTCGCGACGTGGAGATCGACGGCGTCGTGACCGATTCGAGTCTGTCGGTTGAGTGTATACTGGAAAGCGGAATTGGTTACTTTAGGAACGCCGCAGGCCCTGATGTTAAGATCATTGATTGTAAGCAACTGCGGTCAGTTTCTCTCGTCGACGGCAAAAAATTGTACACCCCGTCAGACTTGTTTCGGGTTACGTTCGCCGGGTCTGCATTGCCCAGTCACGTGTCGATCCACCGGGTGCGTCTACCTGTGCGCCTGTATGTTCCCCGCGTAATGAATTGCACTAATTGTAAGCAGTTAGGTCACACTGCGGCCTACTGCTGCAATAAGGCACGGTGCGGCAAGTGTGGAGAGACCCATGCTGAGGCTACCTGCAGTGTAAATGCTGAAAAATGTATTCACTGCGGGGAAAATCAGCATGAGCTCTCCACATGCGTGGTGTACATGCAGCGCAGGGATAAAATCAAGCGGTCACTCAAGGAGCGTTCGAAGCGTTCTTACGCAGACATGCTTAAAAAGACCGCGACCACCTCTCCCTTTACTTCAAACCCCTTTGATCTACTGCCCTCTGATGAAACCGATTCGGACGATTCACTAGCGGAAACATCCTATGTAAAACCTGGGGAGTCTAGAAAGAGGAAAAATCTTTCCTCTCCTAAGCTTCCCAGAAAAGGTCCTAGGATTTCTCAAAGTGAAATGAAAAATACAATCACTACAAAAAGTGCTGAGGAAAAACAGAAGCAAATTCCTCCTGGGCTAGGAAATTTAAAGTCTCAGAAGGAGTTCCCAGCACTTCCAGGAACATCTAAAACCCCAGTTGTTCCTTTTGCACATCAACTTGATAAATCAAATGCTGGATTGGTGAAATTTTCAGATATTGTGGACTGGATTTTTGAAAACTTCAATATACCCGATCCAATTAAAATTTTTCTTACAGCATTCCTCCCAACAGTTAGATCATTTTTGGAGCAGTTGACTGCCCAATGGCCCGTCCTTGCAGCGATTGTATTCTGCGATACCTAATTCAACTGCGTATATGAAGGATTCTATCTCTGTCTTACAGTGGAATTGTAGAAGTATTTTACCAAAAAAAGATTCGTTTAAAGTTTTGATAAATAAAAACAAATGCGATGCATTTTCCCTTTGCGAAACTTGGCTTACTTCGAATACTGATCTTAACTTCCATGATTTTAATATTATTCGCCTTGATCGAGACACCCCAAATGGAGGAGTACTTTTAGGGATTAAGAAGTGCTATTCTTTCTATCGTATTAACCTCCCCTTGATTCCAGGTATCGAAGTCGTCGCATGTCAAATGACAATACAAGGTAAAGAGCTTTGTATTGCCTCAATATATATATATATATATATATATATATATATATATATATATATATATATATATATATATATATATATATATATATATATATATATATATATATATATATATATATATATATATATATATATATATATATATATATTCCCTCAGAGCACAGGTTGGGCAAAGGCTGCTCTTTGATTTAATAGAACTTCTCCCCTCGCCACGTTTGATTTTGGGAGATCTCAACTCTCATGGCGTGGCTTGGGGTTCCCCTTCTAATGATCACCGTTCCTCTTTGATCTATAACCTTTGCGATGACTTAGACATGACAATTTTAAACAACGGGGAAATGACACGTGTCCCGAAACCTCCAGCGCGCCCAAGCGCTTTAGATCTATCTTTATGTTCGACGTCGCTACGGTTGGATTGCATATGGAAGGTAATCCTCGATCCCCACGGTAGCGACCATTTGCCTATTCTAACTTCAATTACTAACAGGTCATCTCGCACGCGACCAATTGATATTCCGTATGACCTCACACGGAATATCCATTGGAAGTTATACGAGGAAAAGGTTTCAGAAGCTGTCGAGTCGATTCAAAATCACCCACCACTTGAAGAATACAACCTCCTCGCGGGCTTGATTCTCGACGCCACGTTACAAGCCCAAACGATGAAATATCCAGGCGTAACAATCAAAGAACGGCCTCCTACTCCGTGGTGGGACAAAGAGTGCTCCGATGTCTACACGCAAAGATTCGACGCGTATTTAGCCTTCCGGGATACAGACAAGGCCGACGACTTTAAACGGTATTCGGAGCTTGATACCAAGCTTAAAAGCTTGGCTTAAGCAAAGAAACGCGGATATTGGCCACGGTTCGTGAACGAGACGTCGAGGGAGACATCGATGAGCACTCTTTGGAACACAGCCCGAAGAATGCGAAATCGTATAACGGTCAACGAAAGCGAGGAGTCTTCAAGTCGGTGGATATTTGATTTTGCCAGGAAAGTATGTCCGGACTCTGTTCCTGAGCAAAACATTGTTCGCGATGCGTCTCCGGGCCACGACGATAGAATCACCTTTTAAGATGGCAGAATTTTCAGTTGCCCTCCTGTCCTGTAACAATAGCGCGCCTGGGTTAGATAGAATGAAATTCAACTTGTTGAAGAATCTACCCGGCAATGCCAAGAGGCGCTTGTTGAACTTGTTCAATAAGTTCCTGGAGCAAAACATTGTACCACAGGATTGGAGGCAAGTGAAGGTGATCGCAATCCAAAAACCGGGAAAACCAGCCTCTGATCACAACTCTTATAGGCCGATTGCAATGCTATCCTGTATCCGGAAATTGATGGAAAAAATGATACTCCGTCGCTTAGACCACTGGGTCGAATCAAATGGTCTGCTATCAGATACTCAGTTTGGCTTCCGCCGTGCCAAAGGGACGAATGATTGCCTTGCGTTGCTTTCAACAGATATTCAGCTAGCGTATGCTCGCAAAGAACAAATCGCGTCTGCGTTCTTGGACATTCAGGGGGCTTTTGATTCCGTTTCAATTGACATTCTTTCAATTGACATTACAATTTTTATGTAAATGACATCGACGAATGTCTGGCAAATTCATGCACGATAAGACAACTTGCAGACGACAGTGTGGTTTCTGTTACAGGAGCCAAAGCTGCCGATCTGCAAGGACCATTGCAAGATACCTTGGACAATTTGTCTGCATGGGCTTTACAGCTAGGTATCGAATTCTCTCCGGAGAAGACTGAGATAGTAGTTTTTTCTAGGAAGCATGAACCTGCTCAGCTCCAGCCACAATTAATGGGTAAAACGATTTCTCAGGTTTTGGTACACAAGTATCTTGGTGTCTGGTTCGACTCCAAAGGCACATGGGGTTGTTATATTAGGTATCTGATGAAAAAATGCCAACAAAGAGTGAATTTTCTTCGTACAATAGCCGGATCATGGTGGGGAGCCCACCCAGGAGACCTTATAAGGCTTTATCAAACAACGATATTGTCTGTAATTGAGTACGAGTGTTTCTGCTTCCGCTTCGCAGCAAACACACATTTGATCAAACTGGAGCGAATACAATATCGTTGTTTGCGTATCGCCTTAGGTTGCATGCAATCGGCCCATACGATAAGTTTGGAGGTCTTAGCTGGAGTACTACCATTAAAAAACCGCTTCTGGAGCCTGTCTTCTCGTATTCTTATCAAATGTGAGGTCTTGAACCGTCCTGTGATTGAAAATTTTGAAAGGTTAATCGAACTTAATTCTCAAACCCGTTTTATGACATTGTATTTGAATCACATGTCACAAAATATTAACCCTTCTTCGAATATTCCAAATCGTGTCAACTTATCAAATACTTCTGATTCTACTGTGTTTTTCGATACATCCATGATAGAAGAAACTCGTGGAATCCCGGATCATTTACGCGTGCAGCAGATCCCTAATTTTTTTTCCAATAAATATCGAAACATCAACTGCGACAATATGTTCTACACTGACGGATCACTTCTCGATGGTCCACTGGCTTCGGTATCTTCAATAACAATTTAACCGTCTCCCATAAGCTCGATAATCCTGCTTCTGTTTACGTCGCAGAATTGGCTGCAATTCAGTACACCCTAGGGATTATCGAAAAAATGCCCACGGACCATTATTTTATCTTTACGGACAGTCTCAGTTCCACTGAGGCTCTCCGATCGATGAAGGATGTTAAGCACTCTCCGTATTTCCTGGGGAAAATACGGGAACATCAGAGTGCTTTATCCGAAAAATTGTTTCAGATTACCTTAGCGTGGGTCTCTTCTCACTGCTCGATACCGGACAATGAGAAAGCGGACTCTTTGGCTAACGTGGGCGCAGCAAACGGTGAAATTTATAACAGACCAATTGTTTTTAATGAATTTTTAAAATTTTCACGTCAGAATACACTTGTCAACTGGCAGGCCTCGTGGGATAAGGGAGAACTGGGGAGGTGACTACACAGCATCATCCCCAAGGTATCGACGAACCCGTGGTTCAAGGGACTGGATGTAGGTCGAGACTTCATTTGCATGATGTCTCGGCTAATGTAAGAAAGAATGTCAAGTGTTAGTTTATAAGATACTTTATGAAGTAAAATTCTAGATATAATTGGCTCCGTAAAACATTAACTTGTATTGTGCCGTGTCAAATAAACGTTGATGGAAAAAAATGATACTGCCGGTTGCTGGTTGAATTTATATGTGATGGGACAAAATATGCGAGTATTTTTGAAATATACCCGCATATTTTGTCCCATTTTGTCTTTTTTTCAAGTTATATAACGTAAAACCATTTCCATCCATGGTTTTTTGTTCTCAACGATAAATTTGTGGTGCCATGAAACTGTTTTGGTCATTGGTTCTGGATGTAATTGCTGGAAATCCGAAAATTCACGGATAATATAAAATCGCCGTTTTCTCAACATGTTATTTTTCATTATGGGACAGTTATCCGGGTACCGGTAGTGTAGCGCATGTATAATTTTTACGTGTTTTCAAATTCACTATATGAAACATTTACGTTGAGAAATAATAAGACTCTCTATAGACGTTAAACCCTCCAAATTTTTGCAGGACAATTCAGAAACATAAGTTTTCTTCTCATTTTAAGTGAATCCACAATCATACCATAAGATCTGTTGTTTTTATATTTGGTTATGTAACCTGTTAGTTGAACGAACTGTAACAGTAAAGTTGAAACTGAACTAATGGTACAGTCTGTTTCTTTTTTGATAATCAAAACGAACATCTAAATAATATCCATTTGAATTTTTTTTTTCTTCACAAATCATTTATTTCATTCGTTGTTTTGCTTTCGTCTCGATTAGACGCAAATTGTTCATCTCCGTTTGAGTTTGCAAAATAACAATACACGAGTTATCGTACGGGTGTTTTTTTGTCGATTTGTTCTTGTGCTGCGCGATAACAATAGCCGGTAGTTTATCGGCAGAAACATCTTCTGCACACTGGTAGGGGCAGGCTACCCCGCCAGTGATCCGATACGCAGCTGATATATCAGCAAGAATAATTCTCCCGCACCGCTGTTACCCCGCTAGCAGCACGGACCACCATACGATCGAGCGAGTGGAAGTCAACTACAAGTGGCATCTACAAGGTCGCGTGTAGGATACGGCCACTGTGTCACAACACGAAGCTGGATCGTCATTGTTTGTTCTGCGGAGACGTTCGATTAATCCTACTATCAGCCGTGAGGTCGTGACTTAGACGTTCGGTGAAGTATTCACTTTAGAATTTTTATCATTATTATTAATAGTATTATTATTATTGTTATTATTATAATTAATATTACTATTATTATTATTATTATTATTATTATTATTATTATTATTATTATTATTATTATTATTATTATTATTATTATTATTATTATTATTATTATTATTATTACTATTGTTATTAGTATTAGTATTACTGCCTTTTTTTTATTTTGATCCATTGTTGTTTGAAAAATTGTTTTTAAAATTTAATAGCAACTACTTGACCCCCCCCCCCACATTCGAATATTTATCGTTTGTGTGCGGTAGAGCGTAACGCTCCCGCAAAATGGACGACATGCAGGTGCAACTATTCCTGGATGTGGAAACAACTGGGGAAGAGATTGAGATCTCCCCCATCAATTCCCCTCTACCTTCCCCGCTACCTAGCCCCGTACCAAGGGTACCGGCAACACGGGTGAAAGCTTACCCAGATGCTTCGAAAGGTCCGTTCGTAGTTTACTTCAGGCCCATAAAGAAGCCTCTAAATATAATTCAAATCGGCAAGGACCTGGCAAAACAGTTTTCGGACGTAACCGAAATTACAAAGGTTAGACCGAACAAACTGCGAGTTGTTGTGAGTAGCTTGAAGCAAGCAAACGCAATTGCTAGCTACGAGCTCTTCACGAGAGAGTACCGCGTGTACATCCCTGCCAAGGACGTGGAGATCGACGGTGTGGTTACCGAAGGAAGCCTCACGGTCGATGACATTTTGCGTCACGGGGTTGGCTGCTTCAAGAACCCCCTGATTCAAGATGTAAAGATACTGGATGTCAAGCAATTGCATTCAGTATCCATCGAAGAAGGGAAGAAGAAATTCTTCCCTTCGGATTCCTTCCGTGTAACATTCGCCGGATCCGCACTGCCGAACTACATCTCTTTGGACAGGGTTCGTCTGCCTGTACGCCTGTTCGTACCGCGGGTCATGCATTGCCAAAACTGCAAGCAGTTAGGTCATACAGCCACCTACTGCTGCAACAAGGCACGCTGCAGCAAGTGCGGAGGCAATCATGCTGAGACCGCTTGCAGTGAGGATACTGAAAAGTGTCTTTACTGCGAGGGAACTCGGCATGACCTTTCGGCGTGTCCCGCGTACAAACAGCGCGAGGAAAAAATAAAGCGTTCCCTCAAGGAACGATCAAAGCGCTCTTTCGCAGAAAGGCTGAAGAGTGCTGAGCCACCCTCGACAGGAAACATCTTTTCCTTTTTGCCAACCGATGAGGGTACATCTGACGATCCCGTCGAAGGGTGTTCTTATGCCATGCCAGAAGGATCTAGGAAGAGGAGAATGATCAACTCTCCTAATCTTTCTCGCAAAGGTCGCAAGATAACCCCTAGCGGAATGACCAATAAGCCAACACAAAAAGGAAGCGGTGAAGAAAAACCGAAGCAAGTACCTCCCGGTTTTAATTTTAAATCAAACCAGGAGTACCCACCGCTTCCTGGGGCACCAAAAACCCCTCGTGCACCCATTTCTCGATCAGAAGATAAAAAAGAAACAGGGTTCATAAAATTTTCTGATATTGTGGACTGGATATTTAAAACATTCAACATACCAGATCCCCTACAAAATATTCTTCTTGCCCTTCTTCCTACAGTGAAAACCTTTTTGATGCAACTAGCAGCAACTTGGCCTCTCATTTCAGCTATCATATCTTTCGATGACTAATACGGCGAAAGAGGTTAGGAATTTTATCACTGTATTACAGTGGAATTGCAGAAGTATCATCCCCAAATTCGATCTATTTTCTCATTTAATAAATACATACAATTGTGACGCATTTGCGCTCTGTGAAACCTTTCTCAATTCAAACGATCAACTCAATTTCCACGATTTTAACATTATTCGTCGAGATCGAGACTCACACGGTGGAGGGGTACTTTTAGGGATTAAAAAGTGCTATTCCTTCTTCCGAATCGACCTCCCCTCGATCTCGAATATTGAAGTCGTTGCCATTCAAACGAATATGAATGGAAAAGACCTATGCCTTGTTTCGTTATATATGCCTCCATCCGCGCGGATTGAACAGAAGCATCTCACTGATATAGCAGAGTTGCTTCCTGCGCCTCTCTTGATATTGGGAGATTTTAATTCTCACTGTTCGCTATGGGGGTCGCTGTACGACGACAACCGATCTTCTTTAATCTGTAACTTGATCGACGACTTCAATATGACAGTTTTGAATACTGGGGAAGCGACACGTGTACCTAATCCTCCAGCACGTGAAAGCGTGCTTGACCTATCCCTTTGCTCGACATCACTAGCGTTAGATTGCCGGTGGAAAGTAATCAACGATCCCCACGGTAGTGATCATCTTCCAATCGTTATATCAATTGCTAATGGTTCAACTCCCCCGAACCCAATCAATATTTCCTACGACCTTACACGTAATATTGATTGGAAGTGTTATGAGTCTATTATAGCGCAATCTATCGAGACTCACGAGGAACTTCCTCCGGAGGAAGAATACGCGTTCTTAGCTGGCTTGATAATCGACGCCGCGACTCAAGCTCAGACGAAACCGATACCCGGGGTAACGATTAGACAGCGCCCTCCCAACAAATGGTGGGACAAAGAGTGCTCTGAGCTGTACGCGCGAAGGTCCGCGGCGTATAAGGACTACCGGGAGTACGGCACTGTCAACCTGCTTCGAAAGTACGAGGCACTGGGCAGGCAGATGAAGAGCTTAGTAAAGGCGAAAAAACGCGGGTACTGGCGGCGGTTCGTAAACGCGTTGTCCAGGGAAACAGCGATGAGCACTCTTTGGGATACCGCCAGGCGCATGCGGAACCGTGACGTTTCGAATGAAAGCGAGGAGTATTCAGATCGCTGGATACTCGATTTTGCCAAAAAGGTCTGTCCAGACTCTGTACCGGAACAGAAAACCTTTCGCGACGCGTTATTAGTAACTATGGAAGAGCCTCCATTTTCGATGTTGGAATTTTCAATGGCTCTCCTGTCGTGCAACAATAAGGCTCCAGGGTTAGATAGAATAAAATTCAACCTGTTGAAGAACCTACCCGACTCTGCAAAAAGACGCTTGTTGAATTTGTTCAACAATTTTCTTGAGCTAAATATTGTTCCGCATGACTGGAGGGAGGTAAAAGTCATTGCTATTCGGAAACCCGGGAAACCTGCCTCTGATCACAATTCATATAGGCCGATTGCGATGCTCTCTTGCCTCCGGAAATTAATGGAGAAAATGATCCTCTTACGGTTAGACAAATGGGTCGAAACAAACGGGTTACTTTCAGATACTCAATTTGGCTTTCGCCGGGGCAAAGGGACGAACGATTGCCTAGCGTTGCTTTCTACTGAAATTCAACTAGCCTTTGCTCGAAAAGAGCAAATGGCTTCTGCGTTCATGGATATTAAGGGGGCTTTTGACTCTGTCTCTGTAGAAGTTTTAAGCGCGAAACTTCATTCGCAGGGACTTTCACCAAATTTGAATAACTTTTTGCTCAATTTGTTGTCAGAAAAGCATATGTATTTCTCACATGGCGATTCGACAACTTCCCGAATTAGTTACATGGGCCTCCCCCACGGCTCATGTTTAAGTCCTCTCTTATATAATTTTTACGTCAATGACATCGATGAATGTCTTGCAAATTCATGCACGCTAAGGCAACTTGCAGACGATAGCGTTGTATCCATTACTGGTAGCGAGGCTAGCGATCTGCAAGGACCATTGCAAGATACCTTAGACAATTTGTCTGAATGGGCTCTTAAGCTGGGTATCGAATTCTCTCCGGAGAAAACTGAGCTGGTCGTTTTTTCTAAGAAGCATAACCCAGCTCAGCTGCAGCTCCTACTAACGGGTAAAACGATCTCTCAGGTTTTAGTCGCTAAATATCTCGGGGTCTGGTTCGACTCCAAATGCACCTGGGCTTGTCATATTAGGTATCTGACACAAAAATGCCAACAGAGGATTAATTTTCTTCGTACGATTACCGGAACTTGGTGGGGTGCTCACCCAGGAGACCTGCTAAGGTTATACCAAACAACGATATTGTCAGTTCTTGAGTACGGCTGTTTCTGCTTTCGCTCCGCCGCGAACACGCACATTATAAAATTAGAGAGAATACAATATCGTTGTTTGCGTATTGCCTTGGGTTGCATGCAGTCGACCCATACGATGAGTCTTGAAGTGCTAGCGGGTATTCTTCCGTTGAAACATCGTTTTTGGAATCTCTCTTACCGGTTGCTAATTCGATGCACAGTTATGAACCCATTAGTAATTGAAAATTTCGAGAGGTTGGTCGACCTTCAATCTCAATCCAGATTCATGACTTTATATTTTGACTATATGGCTCAAGATATTAATCCTTCTTCATACGATTCCTCCAATGTCGCACTTTTAGCTACTTCTAATAATGCAATATTCTTCGACACCACCATGAAACAAGATATTTCTGGTATCCCGGATCAATTGCGACCCCAAGAGATCCCTAAGATTTTTCCCAATAAGTTTAAACATGTTAGTTATGATAAAAGGTTTTTCACTGACGGATCTAATCTAGATGAGTCCACTGGCTTTGGTGTTTTCCACGAAAATTTTACCGCCTCCTACAAACTCGATGCTCCTGCTTCCGTGTACGTCGCAGAACTTGCTGCTATTCAGTACTCTCTTGGAATCATCGAAACCCTACCCATAGACCACTACTTCATCTTCACAGATAGTCTCAGTGCCATTGAGGCTCTGCGATCAATGAAGCCTGTGAAGCACACCCCGTATTTCCTGGGGAAAATACGGCGGTTTTTAAGTGCTTTAACAGATAAAAATTACCGGGTTACCTTAGCGTGGGTCCCTTCTCATTGCTCGATTCCGGGTAACGAAAAGGCTGACTCTTTAGCTAAGGTGGGTGTTATTGACGGCGATATTTATGAAAGACCAATTGCTTATGATGAATTTTATAGCATTTTGCGTCAGAGAACACTCAACAGTTGGCAATCATCATGGAACTCAGATGAACTGGGACGGTGGCTACATTCCATTTTTCCTAAGGTATCGACGAAAGCATGGTTCAAGGGGTTGGATGTAGGTCGGGACTTCATTCGCGTGATGTCCAGACTTATGTCCAATCACTACACGTTAAACACGCATCTCTTTCGTATAGGGCTTGTAGACAGTAATCACTGCGTTTGTGGCGATGGCTACCATGACATCGAGCATGTTGTTTGGTCGTGTACCGAATACTGTGGTATTAGGTCTGAGCTTATAGATTCCCTTCGGGCCCGAGGAAAACAACCGAACGTACCCGTTAGAGACATTCTGGGAAGCGGTGATCTCCAGTACATGACACAGCTATACGTTTTCATAAAACACGCTGGTATTAAAATATGAAACTCTTCTATCTATTTGTTAGATTACCATTCCCGCTAAACGCTGAAAGAAGATGATACACTAAGCTGGAGACACCCAAACGAAGACTCGGCATCTTCATGTTCACGCAGACACCTCAGTCCAAACTGCTCAAATAGAACATCACTGCTTAGCCATGTACAAATAAATAAATCGTATAACTCAATATAGTTAAAATCAAAATTGTAACTCCCCTCCTCTCACCTTAAATCCCCACTAGCTCGTAGTCGGCCGCGAGAATAAAGAAAAGGCCTCCCTCTTTTCCCTGCTAATTTAGAATTTAAAAAAAATGTACTTGGCTCAGTTAAACATAAATTGTATCGTGCCGTGTCAAATAAACTATTTAAAAACCAATCATTTATTTTACACGGCACAAATACAATTCAACGGCGCCAATTATATCGGATGACTTTAAATCTATAAGCAAATTTTTTATCCTCGCTGCCGACTACGAGCTGAATTTAAGTCTATCTTAAAACTAGCATGCATGTATTATTCAATCAGTGTTTTGTAGTTAAATGGTCGTCTGATGATCATCGAATGAATATGCAGCATGTATGGATTTGTTCTGCTAAGCCACGATGTCATGAGCTGGGACAGGGGCTTGTAATCCTCGGGTTCTGAGGGTATTGTGCGGGGTCTAGTTGCTGGTTTTGGTTCGTTGTTGTTGTTCGCTGGTGTTCAAGTTGCCATATGGTGTGTGCCGCTGAGCCAAGATATAAAGAAAGGCCTCGGGTTTTCCTGGCGAGTTCGTGTGGGGTTCAATTGCTGGTTCCAAAATCGAGGTCTACGACGTGTTCTTGCCGTTTTGTTGAATGTGGGTGGAAAGGAATGGGACTAGACTTGGGCATGGATGGATTTCAGGAAAATGTAGGTCGCGACTCGCCAAGACATCACGAACAGGGACAGCTGGTTCTCTACCCTCGGCCCGGAGGAAAGTTATTAATTTAGACCTGGCGTCACGGTGTACAGGGCATGACCAAACAACGTGCTTTATGTCGTGATAACCTTCACCACAGGCACAGATACCACTTTCCCCGAGCCCAATACGACGGAGATGCGCATCAAATCTATAGTGATTGGACATAAGCCGAGACATCACGCAAATGAAATCTCGACCTACATCCAACCCCTTGAACCACGGATTCGTCGATACCTTGGGTATAATGGAATGTAACCACCTTCCCAGTTCCCCTCTGGTCCAAGAATTTTGCCAACTGATGATCGTATTCTGACGTACAAATGCGAAAAAATCATTAAAAGCAATTGGTCTTTCATAAATTTCACCGTTTGATGCGCCCACCTTAGCCAAAGAGTCCGCTTTCTCATTGCCCGGTATCGAGCAGTGAGAAGGGACCCACGCTAAAGTAATCTGAAACGATTTTTCGGATAAAGCACTCAGATGTTCCCGTATTTTCCCCAGGAAATACGGAGAGTGCTTAACATCTTTCATCGAACGAAGAGCCTCAATAGAACTGAGACTGTCCGTAAAGATGAAATAATGGTCCGTGGGCATTTTTTCGATAATCCCTAGGGTGTACTGAATAGCAGCTAATTCTGCGACGTAAACAGAAGCAGGATTATCGAGCTTATGGGAGACGGTTAAATTGTTATTGAAGACACCGAAGCCAGTGGACCCATCGAATATCCATTTGAATTGTATGTATGTATAGCAATGTATGGTACATAAACATATTTTGATTCTTTATACTTTATGCCAATTTGCATTGAATGTCCTTGCTACAGTAAAAGTTTTGTTGAAACTGTATTCCCATATAACCATGTCCCATATATATATATATATATATATATATATATATATATATATATATATATATATATATATATATATATATATATATATATATATATATATATATATATATATATATATATATATATATATATATATATATATATATATATATATATATATATATATATATATATATATATATATATATATACACATATATATATATACATATACATGTATATATACATATATATATATATATATATATATATATATATATATATATATATATATATATATATATATATATATATATATATATATATATATATATATATATATATACATGTATATATATATATATATATATATATATATATATATATATATATATATATATATATATATATATATATATATATATATATATATATATATATATATATATATATATATATATATATACATATACATGTATTTAGATATATATATATATATATATATATATATATATATATATATATATATATATATATATATATATATATATATATATATATATATATATATATATATATATGACTTGTTTTTCCTTCAGACATTGACCTGTTATAATAAAAAATACCCTGCGTATCACATGTTGTTGCGTTGGTCCAGTTTGTTTGAGCATTTTGGTTCAAATTTATTTGGTTTAAATTTATAGTGTTTAAATTTATAGTGTTTCATTACAACACAGAAAAAAACTAGCTAAAGCAACAACGAGTGTTCAGTTACTGAATATTCTTGAATTGAATTCTTGAATTGCTTGAATATTCTTCAGTTGCTTTTTCCTTACAATCAGCAACTAGTCCATCGCAAAGTTGGGTAAAATATCTGCTCAATTGCTGAGAAAAAGTCTTCGAAATGCTTCCTCAGCCACTAAATATGTTTATCGAGGAAAGCTGTGGCAGGCTCCATTATAACTTGAATAATTACTTGTACAGCATACAATAATGCCAGTGCATGTAAGCTGGACTCACTCTCAGCCACTCAGACACTATGATGAAAAGCTGCGCTATGGATCCATCGTAAGTTGGATTATTACTTTCACAGCATATTTTGATGCCAATGCATGTAAGCTGAATAAAGGGGTAGCATATAGCAACTTAATTGTTTCTTCTGTATATAAAACAGCCCAAAAATTGTTAAGTTGCTTCTGCTTTCAACCACTAGGGTAACGGGGGTATTTCGGCCAGCTTTGGGAAGTGTTCGCACAGTTCATTAAAAACAAAAACAATTTTTCAACATAAATACTTACTCTATTATACCATTGTTAAAAGATAAGTGTCCATTTCAATATACACCGCTCAACAATGCAATAGATTGAAAAATATCCTAGAAATATCAACATTTCCACGAAGTACTAAAAACATATTTTGGTCCACCAAATTTTTACTTTGGCTCACCTTTATAACTACAGACGTGTATGGAAATAGTTCGGACTAATTATATTTAAGATCATCATCGGTATTTTTAGATCAAAATAGTGGGTTTGAGGAGAACATCCTTCTGCTGTGAATTTTTGTAAATTTTAGGCATCTAAAAATGAAATGATTTGGCTTATAGCGGTTTGACAGGCATTCTCATCCAATTTCATATTGTTAAATGTGATAAATTAAAAAGTAATTATCTGTAAATTGTCACAAGCTGCTTCTTTGTTCACGTGCAACGGCCGAACGTTAATCAAAGAGATGTCGAAACTTGGCATGGCCAAAATATGTTTGCTTCGGAAAGGGGCAAACATATTTCGGCCATGCGTTTAACCACTTTTTCAACTTTTTCCAACATGTTAGAGTACCCAGACTGTTTCTATGACATTTTACTGATGTTACTACAACAACGAATTGTTTCAAAAGCATAAATATTTGTTACAATAGCTTCCGGACGTTGATTTGTATATTACCACTTCCTCTTGACTTTGGGTTGACTCAGCCATGACTTTGAATATGTATGAACTAATTCCAAAATAACACTACCTAGAGCCAGTTTTTCGCCGAAAATTATAGTTTAGTATGATTATTAGGTGTGTTATTTAATGTTGCATGTATAGTTTTCTAATATTCATTGAATTTATCAGATAAAATGCGTAAAATGTAACCGGGTGAGCCAAAATATGCATGTGGGTTAAAATACCCCCGTTACCCTAATAAGCTTTGGGTCAGTTGCTTTGGCTAAAGCATTCGGTCTTATTATCCAGCCACTGTGTTTGTTGGGGAGCCTCACTGCCTCCAGGAACGAGTGAAACTTTTGCGTTAGTACATTCGCGAGTGTTTCTTAAGATTATAGAGGAGGTCGCGACGGTGGAATTTTCGACTTGGGAACCGGCTGTAAAGGTATGGTTGGAATATTAAACCTGCCTGCGTAGACATAGAAGTGTAGTGTTTCTGTTAATGTAAATCGTATCGTTGATTCGTTATTAAAAATGTTATAATTATCATTTTTAATATTTGGATTTTAACTGAAATAACAGAAATTTCCAATTTTTGCTGCAGGAATTTTTAATGTTTGAGTTGGGTAGTTCGAACTTAATTTTGGGTAGTTTTTACTACAAGCTATGAACTCATAGTTGAGTATTTTTAACCCAACTTGTCGGTCACGCTGGATTGTCTACTTTTGAGTACTCGGCTGCCGTGAGATGACAAAGTGACGTAAGAGCCATTTTTCCGAATATGGGTTTTTCATGCCAATTTGTTCATTATTCGAAGACGTAGCTTTTAATATCTTCCTTTTCGTTGTTACTTATTCGTACGTTGCATAAAATAAAAAAAAAACAAAGTGACGTAGGCACCCATTTCAATATAAAAGTGACCAGAATTTCATTCGTTTTTGGGCCGTACTGAAAAATTGATCACATTGTCATCTCACGGCAGTCGGCATCTAACCCAATTTTGGGTACCCGCACTAGAGGTCGGCATTGATTAAAAGTATTTAATTTTGGGTAATTTTAGTTCTCTGTGTACGAAAGATTACATACACAAATATTGCGACTTTCGCACCAGTTTGGACTAGAAATTCTCAGAGAGAGAGATAAGCGATGGAAAAAACCGCCAATTTGGCAACTAGGTTTCGCATGTCAGAGGTGCCAGATCTCTTCTCAAAGCGCAATGTTGACTAACTTTTTTATTCGACTCGTATAAAAACTGATGGTGACGGCGGAAGTCCTGGGGAATAATAAAGTGCATCACAATTTCCAATTTAACTGTGAAGGTGTTAAGTTTTATGTTTATGTTTAATGTTACACAGTTAAACCTGGGGTGAAATTGCACATTTCGTTTCGAGCAACTCGAACAAAACTAAATGATCGCTGGGGGGCGCTATGTTTCGTTTTTCGTATTTTTTCGACTTTGCGGGTTAGATGAGCCGCAGGACAAATGACAATGACAGCTTAAAGCTTAACTGGCAGTATGTGACCTACTCGAAAATAGCGAAAATCGTTCGAATCAAGCTGCGCAATGCCACCCCTGTTTTTGTGCGAGGGATAGGGACCGCACAAAAAAATCGCATATAAAAAAATCATTTGAAACTTCACGTGCAGCTATAAAACAATATTCCAACAGCATTATTGAAGAAAAACTTTTTTTATGCGGTGGATAGGGACCGCATAAAAAAAAATTTCAGTTAAAAATAAATCGAAAGTTGTTGATTCTGATTGAGAATACCTATGGGAACAATTTTAAAACAACGGTTTGATAAACGAAACTTTTCAAACATGCTAATCCTTTCAGCCGCTTTCCTTCGTAGGCAAGCAATTCGTGACTTTTCCTACGTAAAACTGGCTCAAATAGTAATTTTTGGACGCAAGACTTCTGTAATGCGTTGGAATTCATTCCAACTATGAGATCATGTATCGATATCACGATACTATGATAATCAAAAATGTACCTTGATTCGAAAGTATCGATAGTCAGTATCACCCATTCAATCATGTGCACTTGATGCTTTGATTAATTAAACGTATTAAAAATATAGTTTTCAATTACAGCTTGCTCAAAAAATATATTACATGTTGCAAATGAATTACTAAAACTAACAATGACACAAACAAAACTACCACTGCACTACCAGGCTGTCAGTTTGAGAGAGCGAAATAAGAAATTTGACAAGGAATGATCATCACAGAAGTCTGAATAGTTATGCAAGGGGCAATATAAATAGTTTATCCTTTTTACTTTTGAACCGCTGTCGCCACGCGTTGTTAATATTTGTAAGCTATTATCTACATTACATACCATGTCTAATGCTGCATCTATTGTCCGCACCTTGTATACACGCGCGCACTGTGGATGTGAAGCAAGAATACAATAAATTTATTGAGTGATTACGGTTATAGAATGAACACCCAATAAATAAGGATCTGTGTAGTAGGAACGTGCTTTCCCTGCTATACAACTAAGCACAATTTGTTGATGAACGTTCGTTCTGCATAATACTGCAACATTTTCATTCTTGCACAGTGTTACAGAGGGAAGGTACCTATTCACAATGAAAACATGCGTGAAATGGTAAATAAAATTCTAGAAGCATTGCGTATCACCCGTACCTGTTTGCCACAGCAGGATATTATAGCAAGAGGGATTTATGAACAATTTCTGCTTCATCTGAAAGAGCAAGCTTCTTTGTTTGAATTTTGAACACCTGATGCGTACCGTATTCTTATTTAACCTTAGTCTCCTGTTGCTCATTTATTTCTGTTCATGCTATGGAAATTCAACAAGTGAGCTCTACAGTGTACATCAAAATAAATGTAGAATCGTGATTTTTTTTTAACTGGGGCCTGCAGATCATCATCACAATCGGCGAATTCGCCTAACGAGTGGATCCTGTCGATTTACACTAATTAATTATGTTTAAAGGGTGCACAATACATGCTAACATCTGGTGAATTTAATATGTCTAGAGGGGATGTCTAATTATGTAACATTGAGAACTCTATGCAGTAATGTTACAAAAGTTTTATTTTTTCTTGTGATGAAAATCAACACTAGAAATTGTGACTGATAACTATATTAAACATACTATACATTTAATACATTAAATGATAAATGTTCTTGAAAAAGTAAGATGCCGTGAAACTCGTCAAATCGAGATTTCGATCACGATTAAATTATGCATCGGGAATATTAACCTTAACTACGATAAACATCTTCCGTTCAGTATATCAAGAAAACGCTTGTATTGGTCGCTCGCTTGTAAACTGAGCTTCTTATACGGTGCCACTGCACAGAATTGAAATTTTCTCCTTTTACACAGTGCAACATTTATTTTGCCTTAGCTTCTATGTATGAGTTTTTCATGTATTTTGACGCAAAAACAAATTCCCACCAGTTTGAACACATTTCACCTTAAGGGACAACAGTGGCGCCATTTTGAATTTTTGGAAAATCGGAAATTCTCGACGCCATTTTGTTTTGAAGCCAAACACCGAAATTCTAATAGTTTGTCCACATATTAGCATTTTCTTACGCATCTTAAAAAAAACAGATCTTAAATCGGACAAAAACTGAGCTCAAAACGGTGATTCTACAAAAATGGGTTTGGCATGGTTTTAGTAGGTGCAATAGGGGCATAATGAGCACCCTAACTTGGTTGCTGATTCAAGCATGGAAAACAACATGGAAACCTAAATTACCTATCTATAATTAAAGGTACACTATTCACAAATTGGAAAGTTTTTCGTATAATGGTAAAAAACACAATTTAGATTCATTCATCAAGAACTAGCTGTTACTTGGCGGCTTGTTTCGTGAATGTCCCGTCGAGCCTTATGGTGGCCAATTCTGCCTGAAGTCCCTTTTTCTGACCGGTCGGTCTCAAAGATTTTCTAATATATGAAACGTTGCGGAACAGAGTGGTCTATGTGCCATCGAGCAAATTGTTCAGGAGAAGCAATTTTCGAAAAATCTCTGAATAAAATTCTGTGTAACGGATTCTTTCAAACAAAATATTCTAATATAAAGGTTATGAAGTGGTTTAACATGGGGATACATAAAATTAACAGTTTCTTTGCGAAATCGGTGTTTTTTTTCACCAATGTACAGAGACCATTCTGACTTCATATATATATTCACTGGAATCCTCGAATCGTTTCGGAACAGAGTGGTCTATGTACACAAACCTGCTAAATGACAAAGAAAATGACGGTAACTCGTAAAAAATGGCTAGTGTCACATGTTATATGGTATATATAGCATGTCACATGTAAGATGTCACGTGTAACATTACATGTAACACAACATGTTACATATTACATAATATTGTACATGTTACATTTTTTATGTTACATTACGTGTAACATGTTACATATTACGTGTGACATGTTACTTATCAAATGTAATATGATACATGTTACGTGTTACATGATAGTATTACACCGATTTATGTACATAGACCACTCTGTTCCGAAACAGAATGGCTATTCTGTTTCGGACGAAATTTTAACACAGTATGAATCAGCTTTAAAGTTCGATTTTTCGAAATTTTTTCTTGAGTAGATGCGGTTTATGCAGAAAACTCTTTTTCGAAACAAATGGTCCTTAGACCACTCTGTTCCGCAACGGCTCATATGTTTGCACCATCACTGTAAACAAACACTGACTATGGAAGCAGACAAACTCACAAGTCTACTGAGATGAATTTCAGGTAAGTTTATGTGACAAGGTGTGCTCATTTCACCTCACCTAAAGGTGACCATTTCGCCCCTATCGAATTAGTTAAAGTTAACATGAGATTTTAACACTAATTATAGCTTAAAATCAAAACTTCAATGACGGTGAAATTTGGGGTACAACCCATACGTCATATTGATGTGTCTACATACTTGATTGAGTCATTTAAACGACCGTAGAAGCTTAATTTGTAGTGCACAATAATAAAGGTTTTTCCAACACCCGGAAACCAAGGTGATTTTTTCAATATATTTCCATATTTTAAACCGACAAATCACTTTTGTTCTGCATAAAGAGATACTGTAGTAACTACGAAAGAGTTCCACATACCATATTGTATTACAAAATGAGTAGTTTCGCATAAAAGAGGAGTGCCCACTTCGCCCCGTGTGCTCATTATGCCCCTTATCCCCCTATATTTCACAAAACGAAATAATATCGAGTATGTATGAGCATTAATGGTAATGCGTTGTATCTATAAGTGGTAGTCAAATTATGTCTTATATTTAGTAAAAATATCTCAGAAATCGATAGGTAGGTGTCTGATCTACTTAAAATGTCAACAACATATCAATTTTGCCTTAATTCCCCTACAATATTAAAATAGGTTTATTTTGACATTAGATTTGCTTATTTGAAATCTGTTTAATGTAATATCATGAGTGTAAGAGATACTCAAAGATACAATAACAATTTGTCTCTATCGTAGACTCTGTCTCTTCTCTGTCCGTTGGTCAGGTGATCTGCAGGTGGATTTGTGGATATCTTTGCGGGAAAAGAAAGAAGTTCGGACTATCAAACCTCGGGAGGCCGAAAGTTACGCACCGGTGCACAGTGGTCCAATAAGGCAAAAAGTCCAGCTCAATTCCATAGCGCCTTTTACCTTCATCCTAGCTTAACAGTGTCTTCGGAACAATTGTTTGTATGACTGACCCGTATAATCGCAAATTGTCGAAAAGTATGAAAAGTTTACTATACTAAAAATAAAAAGTTAACTTTTTTGTGTTAAGAGATAGAAGAATAGTTTATTCAGCAAAGTTATAGAAGATTCAAAAATTTGAAACTTTGTTGAACAAATGAAAATCCTATCTGCTTTCGGTACAAAGTTATGAAGTAGATAACATGGAACTTACTTAAAAGTTAGTTTTTTGTACTTAACTTTTGTTAGTTGCATTTTACACGAAAGTATTGTTCAGACGAGTTATTAAGACACACGAAACACACATTTTTGCCAAAGGACATATACCTCTAAGACTTCTCCTACAAAGTTATATCATATTTTAGCTTATTTTTTCGATACATTTAAGAACGTATAGGTTAAAAAAGGGCAAGTGGAATCATGATGTCAATACTTTTCCTTGAAGTTAAGCTGAAGTACTATAAACTCCTTAAGGTTTCATTTGTCCCAATTCACCCATATTTGAGTACGGCGAGCATATGTTACAGTAGGTTTGAATATATCAAAAATAATAGTTGCGTGTAAAATTCAACTAACAAAAGTTAAGTACAAAAAACTAACTTTTAAGTAGGTTCCATGTTATATACTTTATAACTTTGTACCAAAAAAGATAGGATTTTCATTTGTTCAACAAACCTTCATATTATTGAATCTTCTACAACTTTGCTGAAAAAACTATTCTTCTATCTCTTAACACAAAAAAGTTTTTTTTTTATTTTTAGTATGTATAATAAACTTTTCATACTTTTTGATAATTTACGATTATGCGGGTCATTCATACAAACAATTGTTCCAAAGACTTTGTTAAGCTAGGATGAAGGATGAAAGGCGCTGTGGAATCAAGTTCCACTTTTTGCTTTATTGGACCACTGTGCGGTGGCCGTTATCATTAGACACGGCGTGCAGGCTATCAGGCCAGATTACCGGTCTATACATTGCCTCTCCTACCTTAGCATTCATGTCCCCAATGACGACTTACACGTCCCGTCGCGGGCAGCTATCGGATACCTGCTCGAGCTGCGTGAGAACGCTTTCTTCTCGTCATCGGGTTTTCTTTCGTGTGGGCAGTGCACGTTGATAATGCCGTAGTTGAAGAACTGGTCCTTTATTTTTAGCCTGCACATCCGTGCTTTGATTGGCAAAGGGTTGATATTTGTTGACACTCTTGAGTGAAAGTGAAAGAAGCATCCAAAACGTTATTTTTTCACAATCCTTTCAGAGTTCTCCCTTCCCGCTTTTTGCATGGAAGTGAACTGTCGAAGCACCCCATTATATTTCATGCGATGGAAACACTATTTTTTACTATGCCTTTCTTCGTTCTTCCGTTATTCGTTAACGAAGATTGTCAAGTCATCAGTGTCAGTGAAAAAGTGTTTCGGTGAGGTTCATTTTGGCTGAGTGGAACGAAATAGTGATCGACGACAACAATGGACAAAAATACTACGCCACAAGAAACTGCCTCCGGAATATCCACATAGATTTTTCTATAGGCAAAAGATGTCATTTTGTGCTATTGGTTGAATTTTTTGGAACGCGACTCATTTTTGAGAAGCTTTTGAAAAATGCTATTTTGGAAAGGTATTGATAATTACAAATATTTGTAGGGCCAAAAAAAAAAAATAAATTTAATCTTTCTGAAAAATATGTACACTCTGAAACAACTTATTTAACCTTCTAGTGCTCAATGCCGCCATTTGGCGGGCTTCAGTCAAACCTCTAAAAAGCTTAAAGAAATACTTAAAAAGTGTAGAGGGCTCCATTAGAAATTGAAAATATTTCTACAGCCAAACGGGTTGAATAATTGGCGTGTCTTCGGCAAAGTTGTGGATATCAATTTTCTCTTACAAAAAAAAATCAAACTTTTTTTTCCCGGATTTTTCTATGATCGGACCGATTGCATTGTTTAGGTAATCTTTTGCAGTTTTTATAAAAGTAAATAAGATTTGAAAAATGAGCTTTTTTAGATAATTTTTTTTCTTTTAACTTATTTTCAAATATTTTTTTTTTTCTAGAGTGTAGAATTTTTTCGGAAAGATTAAATTATTATTTACAACTTTGGCTAATGTCCAGGGTCCATACATTGTTTTTAGAATTTATATGGGCAGTTGTCCACGGAGGAGTAGGGGGTCCACGTGGTATGTGGATGGCCCCTTTGATGTTTGATTAATATGTTAAAGATTGCATCGTCACCAGGTGCCTTCACTTGTGACGTGTGACTTCATTTTCAATTGGACTCACAAAATTAAAATTTGAGTTATGAACACTCTCAAATTGCTGAGCAAGTCTTTGAGCTTTTTGTTCATTGGATACAAGAAAACGTTCACCATCTTTTAAAACTGGAATAGGCTTCGAAGGTTTTTTAAGATTCTTCGATAGTTTCCAAACGGGTTTTGAATATGGTTTCAATTTTTCAACTTTAGTCTCAAAATTTTGATTTCTCAGAAGAGTAAATCTATGTTTAATCTCTTTCTGTAAATCTTCATAAATGATTTTAAAAACAGGGTCACGAGAACGTTGATATTGACGTGTGCGGACATTTTTTCAAACGAATTAGAAGTTGAAGATTTTCGTCAATTATTGGTGTATCAAATTTAACTTGAGCCTTTGGAACAGAATGATTCATGTTATATAGAAAAAGTTATTGGAAGATGATCAGAATCAAAATCAGCATGTGTGATCAATTCACTTCATACATGACTTTGATCTGTTAGCACCAAATCAATTGTTGATGGATTCCTTACAAAAGAAAAACATGTAGGACTATTCGGAGACAAAATAGAATAGTATCCTGAGGAACAATCATAGAATAAATTTTTGCCATTGGAATGACTCTGAGAATTATTCCGTGATCGATGTTTAGCGTTAAAATCGCCAATTATGAAAAATTTTGAACGGTTTCTGGTGAGTTTTAGTAAAGCACCGTTAAAATAATTTTTGTGCTCGCGTGTGCATTGGAATGGTAAATATGCTGCGGCAATAAATAAAATCCTAAGTTCAGTTTGAACTTCAATTCGCAAAGTTTCAATAACTTTCGTCTCAAGATGGGGAAGAGCACGATGTTTGATTCGACGATGAATAACAATTGCAGCTCCACCTCCGGAACCCTGAATCCTATCAAATCAATGAAGCACGTAATTGGGATCATATTTTAATTTGATGTTAGGTTTCAAACATGTTTCAGTAATAATTGCAATGTGCACATTAATTACTGTTAAAAAATTAAAAAGCTCATTCTCATTGGCCTTCAATGAGCGAGCACTCCAATTCAAAATTTTAATTGTTTTATTTAAAACCATTGCTAAATTTCAAATTTGGAACTATTTGAATTGTAAAATTCGTTCCAATTGAATTGCTTCAAACTTGGATTTTGCCTGCATTTGGCGTATATAAGATCGAACATTACCTGTTGCAGAAAAGAAAGTTTACCTGCCGTGATAGGCCCCTAGCAGTTGACATTTAGAAAAAATATTTTCGGTAGCAATATTAGCTGGGGTAATAAATGTATTTTTATTTTCTACCGTGTTTGGCTTAGCTCCCATATTAACGGTCATTTTCGAACTACCAACATTAGGCGGTATAATGTTCGAACTACCTGTAACCTGTGCATATGTTAAACGAGTATGCAAAGAAGTAGAAAAAGTGAGCGGTACTGGTACGCTTGGATAATTTTGTTTTGATTGGGAAATGGAATTTTGTTTACCTTGCATTGCCTTAACAATTGCTAAACGGACTGAGCATTGATAAAAATTTGACATATGGTTGCCGTTACAACTAGCCCAGCGAAAATTTTTACTCTCTTGCACAGGACATGTGTCCTTTTTGTGAGAGGAGTCTCCACAAATGAGGCATTTATGTTCAAGCTACAGAATTTAGAGCCATGGTCATAACGTTGGCAAATACGGCATTGGGTGATATGCTTTTCACCTCCGCCAAACTCTCGATATAATTTCTATTTCACTAGCACATTATAAATAGCCTGTGCTTTGTAAAATATTTCAAGTTGTTAACCTCAGTGCTGTTGAAATGAATTAATTAATTAACAAGGGAAATTCCAGTTCTCTACTCTGTTTTCGCCTCGTGATTTTTGTTTCATTAGACTCACTTGGGCAGGGGCTATACGAAGTAATTCTGTTAAAGTAAGTTTGATCTCATTAACGTTTTGATCGTTGGTGAGACCTTTCAATACGACCTTGGCTTGGCGCCTCTAGTGTCATATGTGAAAAACTTATGCATCTTATTAGTTTAATACTGAATGAGACGATTCCAATCTTCCAATGTTTGGGCCAGTAAGCGGCATTCGCCTCTTCGTCCAATTTGATAAGTAACTTTGACGTCGGAGAGAAACATTGCAAGTTCTCTTTTAAAAATGTTAAATTCAGCAGCAATAGTTACCACAATAGGTGGAACTTTCTCCTTTTTGAAATAAATTTCACTTTGGATAGTTTTACTTTCAAACATTTCAATTTCGCCGGCTTCTTGCTCAGGTAGAATATCAAATAAATTTTCACTGCATAAGCTAGTGTCAGAAAGAGATGCCTCTCTTTTCCTCCCCGTAGCGATGCGTGGTTTTTTTTTGACGTAGGACTACGTCTAACCGCACTATATCGAGATACATTCTGAGGAAACTAAAAACCAAGATGTAACGTCGGAATGAAAGATTTTAAATGGTAATACTGATGTAACCACATGATGGATCACAATAATCAATATGTCGTTGGATTGATAAAACGATGGACAATTTTGTGATTCTTCATATATCATTGTTACTTAATTTTTAAACAGTGAAAATTGATGAAAAGTTTCAAGGTCGTATTTTTACGAACAATGTACCAATCACATGCGAGCACTCCTGGCACAGACTTCATGAGTGGACACCAACTGCCTGCTATGACAACCTCTATTCAGTGGCAAAAAAAAATTTGACAGAATCTACCCGTCCCGAAAGGTCAACTAACATTTGATTCTATGAACCTAGACTATTTTGATGTCTTGAAAGTAAAGCTTTTTCGGAAAGTTACAAAGTAACAACCTCCTTTATCAGACAATTAAACGATCTGTTGTGAGAATGTTATTAAAACTGATGTCTTGAAAGAAAACATGCTGACACAGGCAACAGTACTGCCCCGGCTATGTATGAGAAGACGGTCGCTCGTCGTCAGTGCAGTAGCACTCGATTGCCATTTGTGTGCAGTCAAGCCAAGTGGAAACAATGTAGCTGCTGTCGACGTACTGTGGTGCGTGTTCGCACACTACACTGTGCGACCGGGGATAAAATAATTTTGTACGCAACAGTATATCACGATGTTGGATGTTGCATCCAATATGTGATTACAACTGAACAGATTTTGACCACCAATGCTTTGATCGAACGACGACGGTTGCCAAAGCATGTGATACAATAATTGGCATATCATTGTTCGTTGTACATTGTACGATGAACAGTAAATTAGTAAAAAGTTCAGTTGAAATCCACTTCTTCTAGTTCAGTTTCGAAGCTTCCAACCAATCACGAGCTCGCTTTATATAGCTGCAACAGATGTTTTTTCATCGTTTTAAAGTGCTTATTGTATTACTATCACTGGACAGATTTCAAACGCCGATGTCTTAATCGACAGGTAGAATATTGCGAAAGATTGTTATATAATATTTAAAATATCTCTTCAACAAAAGTTGTGTTAACATTCTACTAATCAGAAGTTTGCTACCCCGTGGCTCGTTTCCTTTTGGTTGTCGTGACGAGTAGATGTCATTTGAACTGCAACCGTAGTGATTCTCATATCCATGATTAGTGATAAAAACTTCTTTCAAATTCCTAAAATTAGAAGTTGCATTGGGTTGTTGTCTTTTCGAATTCTACACTCTGTTTTTCTCAGATTTATTTAAATGATCAACTATAGGCTATTGAAAAGACAATAGAAAACCAATATGCTTCGTAAAGATTTTTAAACAGATATTTCAGATAGCTCGTTTAAGCTGTACTGATGGTTATATGTTTCCAGTTAAATAAATTTAATTCAATTTGACAATCCTAGTTGCATTACGCGGTTGTGGTATAGAGAAAACCCAAATTATATGCATCTTGACGTTAGGTTTTAAACATTCATATTCATATTTTTTTAATTACAAAAACATTACATCAGCATCTGCAGGAAAATATTACTAAACATATAAACACAACCTGTCGCACAACACAACATATAAACACAACCGTGTGAAGATACTAAGCATATGAACACAACCTGTCAATGCCAGACTTGTAATATGCAAACATCAGTTGGAGAGGTTAATGTTGTTTATCAAACCGAGCTAGGTTTATTAACTTATTGTTTATTGACTTTTAAATATGGCATTTTGTTGTTTGTTTTTTCGTTGGTATCTTAAATTTGATTGATTTTTTTCTGGTTCTGCTTGATGAATAAATGTTTCAATTGGCCTAAAATGAAAAGAAAAATGACTGTTACATGTTACATCCTCATAAATTCCAATGTCAATTTCAAAATTTTTGTGAATATAGATTTTCCACTAAAAACTGCAACTCTTTATCGTCACTTTTCCAACGAACTTGTAAATACAGGATTTTTTTTAAGTGACTTCTTTGCTAAGCAGTTGTAAGAAACTGACAATGATACTGCTTTGAAATCGGTGAGTGAGCTATCTTTCACAAGCGCAATTGAAGATGAAAGGAAGTTTGCTTTCTACTGAATCGTTCTCAATTAGGACCTATATAAAAAATTGCCTTTTCGCGTGTTAAAGAAATTTGACTGCATTAGGATGAAAGGTATTCATCAATGTTAAAAACAGTATTTTTTTCTTCTTAAATAGATGTCTGCAAATAAATAATCTAAATTATTTTTCAAAATAAACGCTTTTCTTTCTATGACTTTCTGGTGGCATATGACCTTAACAATATGTGGCCACCAATGAACTAGTTTAAGGATTGTAAGTTGTTAGAGGTGTCGTTTGATGGATTTAGGCTCAATAATCTGGAAGTATCCGGAATGCAACGTCCGCATAAAGCTCTCAACGACTTAGACACTTGATATGACCCTTCCGAGTAATTAGAAGTATAGCACGGTATTAAGTACTGCTTTGATCATGTCTATTTTGGTTTCGGTATCGGCAACATAATGGACAAAATGCCTTTCTCTTGGTGGTTGTTGAGTTTGAATTGTTTAAAAGCAAAACAAGAAAATTATAAATTATGATTAAACATAACCGTTCGTTTTTGCCTCATGTGTGCCAAAGTCAAACCGTGTCGAAAGTGAAACGAGGTCAAATCGAACAAAGTCTGAATTCTTTAAATGAAATATAAAACTATCGTAGTCCTACGTCAAACATGCGGTCGTGTCTTGGATACCACCCTCGTACTATTTCGTACTGCCGTTTCAGGTGATACGAAAGAAGTTGAAAAATAATATCAAATTACAAAAAGGTAGTCTTGAGAAAGACTGATGTAAGTTCGGCAACTTCGGCAATCTATTCAGCAATGAAAAATTACTGAACGTTTCAGCAATGTGAAATGTCATTCTGTTTGACGGGATTTTGCTGAATTTTCAGCAATATGAAATGTCATCCATGTTTGACAGACTTTTACTGAATTTCCAGCATTATTGAAAGCGTTGCCGAACATTCAGCAGTGTCGGCCGCCGCATATTTTGACAGTACTTTGCTGATAGAATTCAGCGAAGGTCCGTCAGATAAACTAAAATATCAGTTGAGAGGGAATTCTTTATATGGGCTTGAAAACACGTTAAAAATTGATTTTTTCTTAAGATTTATTTCATCTTACCCTTATTGTACAAATATGAGCATTTCTATTGTAAAATGTGCCACCGAAGTCCATCCGATGGCCGAGGAACATATGCTAATGCCCTCTACCGTGAACAGAAAATACGAGAATAATTATATATTCTACTCACCAAGCAAATTCTCCACGTCGCAACGGTCGACTTTTAGGTTCAGAAGCACTTCCTCGAGGTTCGGACCCATTTTTCAAATAAATTTCGTCCCGACAAATCTACGCGCATTAAACAAATTGACAACAAACTTATTTTTCTTCATTTAGACAGCCGCAGTACGAAGCAGTCGATGACAGATACCGAATATTTAGCAATTGAAGTAAAGATTGCTGAATTTCAGTAAAGCAAAAGAAGCTGCTGAATTTTCAGTACACTGTTAAATTGTTGTAATTTCAGTATATGGCTTTTAATGTTGAATATCAGTAAAAATTACTAAAATTGGCTTTCGGGAATTTGGTGTGTATTTTTGACAAATACAGAGTGACGTGTTGTTTCTGCATTTATCCATGCTGAGCAACCTTAAGCTTATTTGTAACATTTGTAAAATTGGTTGTTCGAGCAAATGACACTGTTATATTTTGACCTTTAATGCATTATTCCCAATATATTCTTGCAAATAGACACTTTAACTAAACTTAGTACCATTAAGAAAGCACTCCTTCACACTGTGTATTCATTGAACATTACTTTTGAAGTCAAATTGGTTGAAATTTTTGCAATGATACTTTTATGCCGACAATTTCAAGCTACTTTTGGAATACAGACAGATAGACAGACAGAGGAAATGAAGTTTTTTTTGTATTCAACAAGCATGAGCTAAACAGCAAAAACGGATCACAGGTGGTTGGTTACCGGACTAGAATAACTTCCGAGTTCCAAAGGATGCAGAGGTGGATTTGAATGGATGTTTTTTGACAAAAAAGTGGAAAAAGTTAAGTAGTGTGACAATTATGCGGTTATTTTCACTATGTGACAAAACAACTTGGTATTTTGTACGACTTTTTTCGAACAAACAAAGGCATATTTTTTCAGATGTAAAAACTACATACTATTTTAATCATTTCCTAATAAAAAGCGCGAATTCCATAAAATGTCGAATGTTACAATTATGCTCTTACAGGCAGTATAGGTCGGACTCGATTATCCGGAATGTCAAAAAACATTCATTCCTGATAATCGAATCACAGAAAATATATTCGAGTTTGCGATTTACGAACATGAAATAAATATTTTTTTTTTAATTTACTTGTATGATGCAGTGGCGTTACTAGAAATGATTGTTAAGGCGAAAAGGAGTAAAATATTGAGAAGCAAAATAAATAAATTGGAAATTGATTATTTTCACTTAATTCGAACATGTCCCACACATGCCAGAAGTGACATAAATGGTAACCAATATTCCAGAAGGAATGGTAAAGGTAAGATTTCGAAATAAAAATTAAAAACAAACACCAAAAAAAAAAAAAATTCCGGATAATTGAGTCCGACTTGTACTTAGCTGCGAAAAATAAATATATGTATTTACTCATTGAATATTTTATAGAATGAATTTACTAGAATATGTGTACTTGTAGAAATGAAAACTTGCAAAAATTGTTGTAAATTTACCAACCATGTTTCTTTTTAGAATAAACACCATGTCAATAATAATAATAGAATCTGATATTTTTTACTCCACGTAGTTGACGAGGAGTCATGATTTTTAAAATGGATGATATCCTGATCATTAGAGCTTCACGAAACTTAGCCTTGATCGACTGAACTGGAAACTCATTCGTCAAGTTTCTTTGTGTCAACGGAATTTTTTCTTAATTCAACTATTTCATATTTTTTCATTATTTTTTAACTGCTGAATTGATCTAGCGAGTAGCGAGTGTTTAAAGATTTTAAATATAAGTTTTACATAATAGCATTTGGAGAAAATGCAAATTGTCAACAGGCCATGCTCCATTCGTTCGCTCGACGAAAACGGACGCATTAGGTGATTGTCTCGCTATAAAGTCGCTACTGTGTGAAGAAGAAAAGAAACATTGCTTACTCGGTCGTGTTTCAAAGAGTGCGAAGTGCGGTGTAAAGACAAACTGATAATCCGAAGGTCATCCTGCTATTGTGCTATAGCTGTGCCGCTGCGAAGCTGCCCGTTCCAGCACCGAAAGGCTCGGTGATTGTGCTATTGAAGACAAAAAAAAAAAAATTAAACGGTCTCTTAAGGAGCGCTCAAAGCGTTCTTACGCTGAGATTCTTAAGAAGACCGCGACCACTTCTACCATAACATCGAACCCCTTTGATCTGTTGTCTTCAGATGAAACCGACTCTGACGAACCACTAGAGGGAATTTCTTTTGCCTGTCTTGGGGAGACTAGAAAGAGGAAAAATATTTCCTCTCCTAAGCTTCCCAGGAAAGGACCTAAGGTTTCTCAAGATGGAATGAATAATACGAACAAATCAAAAAGTGCTGCGGAAAAGCCGAAGCAAACACCTCCTGGGCTTGCAAATTTAAAGTCCCAGAAGGAGTTCCCGGCACTTCCTGGAACATCTAAAACCCCAGTTGTTCCATTTGCACACCCAGATAATCAAATAAACTCTGGATTGGTGAATTTTTCTAACATCGTGGACTGGATTTTTGAAAACTTCAATATACCTGATCCGATTAAAAATTTCCTCACAGTACTTCTCCCAACAGTTAGATCATTTTTGAAGCAGTTGACTGTCCAATGGCCCCTCCTTGCAGCGATTGTATCCTTCGATGCCTAATTCAACTGCGTATATGAAGGATTCTATCTCTGTCTTACAGTGGAATTGTAGAAGTATTTTACCAAAAATTGATTCGTTCAAAGTTTTGATAAATTGAAACAAATGCGATGCATTTTCCCTTTATGAAACTTGGCTTACTTCAAATATTGATCTTAACTTCCATGATTTTAATATTATTCGCCATGATCGAGGAGATGGAGGAGTACTTCTAGGGATTAAAAAGTGCTATTCTTTCTATCGTATTAACCTCCCCTCGATTCCAGGCATCGAAGTTGTCGCATGTCAAATGACAATACAAGGTAAAGAGCTTTGTATTGCCTCAATATATATTCCTCCCAGAGCACAGGTTGGGCAACGGCTGCTCTTTGATTTAATAGAACTTCTTCCCTCGCCACGTTTGATTTTGGGAGACTTCAACTCTCATGGTGTGGCTTGGGGTTCCCCATACAATGATAACCGCTCCTCTTTGATCTATAACCTTTGCGATGACTTCGACATGACTATTTTGAACAACGGTGAAATGACACGTATCCCGAAACCTCCAGCGCGCCCAAGCGCTTTGGATCTATCCTTATGTTCGACGTCGCTACGGTTGGATTGCACATGGAAGGTAATCCTCGATCCTCACGGTAGCGACCATTTGCCTATTCTTATTTCAATTACTAACGGTTCAACTCGCATGCAACCAATTGATATTCCGTATGACCTCACACGGAATGTCGATTGGAAGTTATACGAGGAAATGATTTCAAAAACGGTCGATTCGATTCAACATCATCCACCGCTTGAAGAATACAACCTCCTCGCGGGCTTGATTCTCGACGCCGCGTTGCTAGCCCAAACGATGAAATACCCTGGCGTAACGATCAAAGAACGGCCTACCACTCCGTGGTGGGACAAAGAGTGCTCCGATGCCTACACGCAAAGATCCGACGCGTATCTGACCTTCCGGGATACAGACGATGCCGACGACTTTAAACGTTATTCGGAGCTTGATACCAATCTTAAAAGCTTGACTAAGGCAAATAAACGCGGATATTGGCGTCGGTTCGTAAATGAGACGTCGAGGGATACATCAATGAGCACTCTTTGGAACACAGCCCGAGAATGCGGAATCGCGTAACGGTCAACGAAAGCGAGGAGTCTTCAAGTAGGTGGATATTTGATTTTTCCAGGAAAGTATGTCCGGACTCTGTTCCTGAGCAAAACCTTGTTCGCGATACGTCTCCGGGCCACGACGCGATAGAATCACCTTTTACGATGGCAGAATTTTCAGTTGCCCTCCTGTCCTGTAACAATAACGCGCCTGGGTTAGATAGAATCAAATTCAACTTGTTGAAGAATCTACCCGGCAATGCCAAGAGGCGCTTGTTGAAGTTATTCAATAAGTTCCTGGTGCAAAACATTGTACCGCAGGATTGGAGGCAAGTGAAGGTGATCGCCATCCAAAAACCAGGGAAACCAGCTTCTGATCACAACTCTTATAGGCCGATTGCAATGCTATCCTGTATCCGGAAGTTGATGGAAAAAATGATACTCCATCGCTTAGACCACTGGGTCGAATCAAATGGTCTGCTATCAGATACTCAGTTTGGCTTCCGCCGTGCCAAAGGGACGACTGATTGTCTTGCGTTGCTTTCAACAGATATTCAGCTGGCGTATGCCCGCAAAGAACAAATGGCGTCTGCGTTCTTGGACATTAAGGGGGCTTTTGATTCCGTTTCTATTGACATTCTTTCGGGCAAACTTCACCGACAAGGATTTTCTCCAATTTTGAACAATTTTTTGCACAATTTGTTGTCCGAAAAGCACATGCATTTTACGCATGGTGATTTGGCAACTTTTCGAATTAGCTACATGGGTCTTCACCAGGGCTCATGTTTAAGCCCCCTTCTTTACAATTTTTATGTAAATGACATCGACGCATGTCTGGAAATTCATGCACGATAAGACAACTTGCAGACGACAGCGTGGTCTCTGTTACAGGAGCCAAAGCCTTGGACAATTCGTCTGCTTGGGCTTTACAGCTAGGTATCGAATTCTCTCCGGAGAAGACTGAGATAGTAGTTTTTTCTAGGAAGCATGAACCTGCTCAGCTCCAAGCACAATTAATGGGTAAAACGATCTCTCAGGTTTTGGTGCATAAGTATCTTGGTGTCTGGTTCGACTCTAAGGGCACCTGGGGTTGCCATGTTAGGTATCTGATGAAGAAAAGTCAGCAAAGAGTAAATTTTCTTCGTACAATAACCGGATCATGGTGGGGAGCCCACCCAGGAGACCTTATAAGGCTTTACCAAACAACGATATTGTCTGTTATTGAATACGGGTGTTTCTGCTTCCGCTCCGCAGCAAACACACATTTGATCAAACTGAAGCGAATACAATATCGTTGTTTGCGTATCGCCTTAGGTTGCATGCAATCGACCCATACGATGAGTTTGGAGGTCTTAGCCGGAGTTCTACCGTTGAAAAACCGCTTCTGGAGCCTGTCTTCTCGTATTCTTATCAAATGTGAGGTCTTGAACCGTCCTGTGATTGAAAATTTTGAAAGGTTAATCGAACTCAATTCTCAAACCCGTTTTATGACATTGTATTTCAATCACATGTCCCAAAATATTAACCCTTCTTTGAATATTTCAAATCGTGTCAACTTATCAAATACTTCTGATTCTACTGTGTTTTTCGATACATCCATGATAGAAGAAACTCGTGGAATCCCGGATCATTTACGCGTGCAGCAGATCCCTAAAATTTTTTCCAATAAATATCGAAACATCAACTGCAACAATATGTTCTACACTGACGGATCACTTCTCGATGGGTCCACTGGCTTCGGTGTCTTTAATAACAATTTAACCGTCTCCCATAAGCTCGATAATCCTGCTTCTGTTTACGTCGCAGAATTAGCTGCTATTCAGTACACCCTAGAGATTATCGAAAAAATGCCCACGGACCATTATTTCATCTTTACGGACAGTCTCAGTTCTATTGAGGCTCTCCGATCGATGAAAGATGTTAAGCACTCTCCGTATTTCCTGGGGAAAATACGGGAACATCTGAGTGCTTTATCCGAAAAATCGTTTCAGATTACCTTAGCGTGGGTCCCTTCTCACTGCTCGATACCGGGCAATGAGAAAGCGGACTCTTTGGCTAAGGTGGGCGCATCAAACGGTGAAATTTATGAAAGACCAATTGCTTTTAATGAATTTTTCGCATTTGTACGTCAGAATACGATCATCAGTTGGCAAAATTCTTGGACCAGAGGGAAACTGGGAAGGTGGTTACATCCCATAATCCCCAAGGTGTCGCCGAATCCGTGGTTCAAGGGGTTGGATGTAGGTCGAGATTTCATTTGCGTAATGTCTCGGCTTATGTCCAATCACTATAGATTTGATGCGCATCTCCGTCGTATTGGGCTCGGGGAAAGTGGTATCTGTGCCTGTGGTGAAGGTTATCACGACATATAGCACGTTGTTTGGTCATGCCCTGTACACCGTGACGCCAGGTCTAAATTAATAACTTCCCTCCGGGCCGAGGGTAGAGAACCAGCTGTCCCTGTTCGTGATGTCTTGGCGAGTCGCGACCTACCCTACATGTCCCTTATATACATTTTCCTGAAATCCATCCATGCCCAAGTCTAGTCCCATTCCTTTCCACCCACATTCAACAAAACGGCAAGAACACGTCGTAGACCTCGATTTTGGAACCAGCAATTGAACCCCACACGAACTCGCCAGGAAAACCCGAGGCCTTTCTTTATATCTTGGCTCAGCGGCACACCATATGGCAACTTGAACACCAGCGAACAACAACAACGAACCAAAACCAGCAACTAGACCCCGCACAATACCCTCAGAACCCGAGGATTACAAGCCCCTGTCCCAGCTCATGACATCGTGGCTTAGCAGAACAAATCCATACATGCTGCATATTCATTCGATGATCATCAGACGACCATTCAACTACAAAACACTGTGTTCGTGCCAAAACTCCCGCCTCAGCTGGGCATTACTGTCATCCGTGAGTGACCAGCTGAGGCCCAAGCGACGCTGGTTTGCGCGCGCTTATTTTCAGCTTTGTTCTGGCTCGACAATGCTGCCGTCCAAGAGGCAGCCTATAAAAGCGCTCTCTACAGCTGCGCTTGTGTTCAGTTCATTGTGGTGAGTCAATTTGCGTCCGGCGACAGCGCCGGCACGCTGCTCACTTGTAAATATTTTCCGTTTAGAATAAATGTACAGTAAAATAGTGAACATTTGTGTCGTGTCGTTGCACTCCGAAAGAAAACTTCTCTCTGGGCCCTTATTGCCCCCTCGTGATGCCAAAGGGCGAAAGTAACACACAACGTAGGGCCGTGCGCGATCATATTTGGTGCCGTGACCAGGATCGCGCCAATTTGGCATCACCCGCGAGTGTTCGAGCGCCAATTTTTACTAACGGGACGTCACCCGCATCGAGCTAAACCTACACGGCTAAGTGAAGTGTTGAAGTTTTTACGTTTACGATCCATCCCTCACGCTTTGAATGTCAGCCGACAGTTAGCAGTCGGTAGTCAGCAGTGACGCAACGCTGTGCCAGTCTGGCCGCATCGCAATGGCAACAGGAAAAATGGCAAATGTGCGGTGCGGTGATTGGAAACAATAGTCAGATGTACATTTGTACGTACAAAAGTGAGTGGGTATCGGACTACAAAGTTGTGAGAAGAACAAACTGGCGTATTTTACCAATTTGCAACCGATTGTGTGAAAATCAGTAGTGTAAAACATCTTCGGACAATGATTCACGTGTGCCACTCAGTGCTGAGCCAACGACGAACAAGAAGTAGGAAGTTGCCTTCAACAATTGGCGGAACATGCCGTTCGCTGATTTCAAGGAATGCTGATCAACGGAATGAATCGACATTCATCCGTTTCATCATGGGCAGCCACAAGCTAAAGGTGGCCAGGTGGTTCCAGTAACCGATGCCTCTAGGGGTAGCGCGTTTAGGTCAACCGCGGCGACCGAAAACTGCTGCCCCACAATCCTGCTTAGTTAAGTATTTATTCTTATCTGCAACAATGCAGTACGTTTACGCTGTGATAATTTTCAGTTCACGTCAGTTACCTGACTGTTTCCAACGGAGTTAAACCTCCACCCGGACCGCTGCGTCTACGAGTTTTCGGAGTCGGACCTCCGCCTGGACCTCTGCGTCATTATGGGGTTTGGAGCCGTGCCTCCCCTTGGATCCATGCGTCCCCGCCATGGAATGGTTAGCAGCCGTGCCTGCTTTCGATGGAGCTGTGTATTCATCCCGGACCCACGCGTCTGTACAAAGTGATGTTTATGGAATAGTGCCTCCATTAACGGACCTGTGCGTCCACAATGTTTTCGGAGCCCTGCCTCCACCCTTTCGGAGCGATGCCTCCAGGAGCCTAGCCTCCTTTGTGTAAATATTCGAAGTCATACCTCCACCCCACGGAGCCCTGCCTCCTCGTGTTGATATTCGGAGCCGTGCCCTCACCTGCCGGACCCCTTCATTCGAAAAACGTTGAAACCCATGGGGTTTCAAGGGGGGGAGTATGTTCGTGCCAAAACTCCCGCCTCAGCTGGGCATTACTGTCATCCGTGAGTGACCAGCTGAGGCCCAAGCGACGCTGGTTTGCGCGCGCTTATTTTCAGCTTTGTTCTGGCTCGACAATGCTGCCGTCCAAGAGGCAGCCTATAAAAGCGCTCTCTACAGCTGCGCTTGTGTTCAGTTCATTGTGGTGAGTCAATTTGCGTCCGGCGACAGCGCCGGCACGCTGCTCACTTGTAAATATTTTCCGTTTAGAATAAATGTACAGTAAAATAGTGAACATTTGTGTCGTGTCGTTGCACTCCGAAAGAAAACTTCTCTCTGGGCCCTTATTGCCCCCTCGTGATGCCAAAGGGCGAAAGTAACACACAACGTAGGGCCGTGCGCGATCACACTGATTGAATAATACATGCTAGTTTTAAGATAGAATTAATTTCAGCTCGTAGTCGGCAGCGAGGATAAAAAATTTGCTTATAGATTTTAAGTCATCCGATATAATTGGCGCCGTTAAACATTGAATTGTATTTGTGCCGTGTCAAATAAATGATTTGTGAAGAAAAAAAACAGGCCATGCTAAGTTCTAGTGATGATCAGAATTGATTACAGTTAATATCAAGTTGATTGAATCAATGGGAAGAAAAAAATGCAGTGGGCTACCTGCGTCTACTGCGTTTTACTCAGTTGTACGTTTTCGGCAGTGTGACTTTTATGCGTTTACAGGCAGTGAATGTACTAAAAAAATTCAGAAGATATTCTGCACATTTTTGCACAGTGGCAGAAATTATTTTGGTTCCGATCATAAGCATATCAAAACGAACACAAGTTTTGGAAATGTTTGATATATAGAGACCGTATGCGTATAATGGACCCTGTGCGTAAAGTGGACCCCTCTGGTATATTTTTGCATTTGTTTCTTGTCATTATCATATTTGTTTATTAATATTCCATTAATAATATCTTACACGAATAACTATAACATGCTATAGATAAGGATGATATGAATTTTCCTATTTTCAGCCTGAAAATAGGAAAAAATAACCAGTTTTCAATCAGCACAGCATAACACAGCGGTTTGTAAGCCATTTTGTAAGCAGAGACAAATTATATTCTATTGTTTTCCAAGCGAATTGTGTGTTACAATTACGATCTTAAACATGTTAATACCAAGCACTAATACTAAATTTTACTTTGAAAACCTTGAAAACGAAGAAAAAAAATTAAATAACATTTATCCACTGAGGGTCCATCAAAGGCATAATTCAGGTTACTATGTTGCGTATGGGTCATTCCATGTCAAGTGTCCTTAAGACAGAAGAGTCAAAGTATTCGGAAGTCCTTAAGGCAATGAGAGGCGATGCGAAGCTCAAAGATCTGGGGGCAGATGTGCGTAGCATCCGCCGATCCCGCAAGGGAGAAATGATCGTTGAGCTCCGCAAAGAAGCCAGAAACAAGGGCCCAGCCTATCGGGCATTGGCCCAAGAGGCGCTTGGAGATAGAGTGCAGGTTCGGGCACTCACGTCGCAGGTAACCCTACAACTTAAATACCTGGACGAAGTCACCGAGGCATGCGAAGTCGTGGATGCCCTCAAGGAGCAGTGCGAAGTGGTTGTGGCACCAGAGGCAGTTCGACTGCGCAAAGGCCCAGTAGGAACCCAGACCGCCACTGTCAGGCTTTCGTCAGTAGACGCAAACCAGGCGCTAAAGGTAGCGAGGCTCAAAGTGGGCTGGTCAATGTGCCCACTCAGCATCTACCAGCCGCCGGAGGTCTGCTTTCGATGCTTCGAGCAAGGACACAAGTCCTTTAGCTGCAAGGGGCCTGACAGGAGCTCCCTATGCAGGCGGTGTGGTGCTGCAGGCCACAAAAGCAAAGACTGCGGAGAGCCCCCGAAGTGCTTGGCGTGCGCCGGGAAGCGTGACGCAAAGCACATAATGGGAGGCCCGAGGTGCACGGCCGGTAAGCCGACTAGCAAGCCACGGGCGTGAGAGTGACACAGCTAAATTTGAACCACTGCTTCGCGGCTCAGCAACTGCTATACCAAGCAGTCACTGAGTCGTTGTCGGACATCGCCATAATCTCGGACCCCTACCGAATTCCTTCCGGAAACGGTAACTGGATTTCGGACGGGTCCGGTATGGCGGCAATATGGACGACGAGCAGGTTCCCGGTTCAAGAGATAGTGTCAACTTCAAACGAAGGATACGCGGTTGCCAAGGTGAACGGAGTGTACTACTGCAGCTGCTATGCTCCGCCTCGTTGGTCTACCGAGCAGTTCGCAAGGATGATCGACCGAGCCACCGGGGAGCTGATCGGTCTATCACCGTTGGTAGTGGCGGGCGACTTCAACGCATGGGCAACTGAGTGGGGAAGTCGACGCACAAACCAGAGAGGCCGGATCTTGTTGGAGGCTTTGGCGAAGCTCAACATAGATCTGGCCAACGTCGGCTTGAAGAGCACCTTCAGTAGAAACGGCGCGGAGTCGATCATCGATGTGACATTCTGTAGTCCAGGATTGATCACGAACTGGAGGGTAGACGATGGCTACACTCATAGCGACCATCTGGCGGTCTGTTATAGCGTAGACTGTAAAACGAGACCGCATGTGGCGAGTAGAATTAACACTCCAGCTCCTCGCGGGTGGAGGATATCACACTTCAACGAAGAGGTATTTGCGGAAGCAATTAGACTAGAACACGAGGCAAGCAGAATTCGTAACCCGAGCGCTGATCAACTTGTTGCCATACTTTCGCGGGCGTGCGACGCCACTATGCCTAGGAACCGCCAGCCTAGGCATGGAAGGCCACCAGTCTACTGGTGGACCGACGCGATAGCGGACCTCCGCAGAGCGTGTCTTCTAGCGAGAAGAAGGATTCAACGTGCGCGAACCGACGAAGAAAGGGAAGATCGTCGAGGGGAATTCAGTTCCGCAAGAGCGGCGCTTAAGAGAGCAATAAAAGCTAGTAAACGTGCGTGCTTCGAAAGACTGTGCGCTAGTGCCAACACTAACCCGTGGGGTAACGCCTATAGGATGGTGATGGCCAAGACTAAGGGTGCGATGGCGCCCGCAGAAAAATCACCAGCGATGCTTGAGCGGATCATAGAGGGACTCTTTCCACGCCACGAGCCAAATCCTTGGCCTCCGGCTGGCGAGTCACTTCACCGACGTTCCAGTATCTCAAACTCAGACCAGAGGTGGTCGGCCAACCTGCCGAACACCCAATATATGAGTGACGGCGTTAGCCGTGCCGAGGCAGAGGAGGCGGAAACGGTTACGAATGAGGAACTCATCGCGATCGCCAACTCCCTGAAGGTGAGCAAGGCACCGGGATTGGATGGGATTCCGAATCTGGCTGTGAAGAAGGCCATCAAAGAGGCCCCCAGACTATTTCGGGAAGTCATGCAGAAGTGCCTGGATGACTGTACATTCCCAGACAGATGGAAGCGACAGAAGCTGGTCTTATTGCCGAAGACAGGGAAACCACCTGGTGACCCGTCGGCATACAGACCGATATGTCTGCTCGATACGGCGGGTAAGGTGCTCGAGAAGGTTATTCTCAATAGACTGGTTAGGTACACCGAATGTGCAAACGGTCTGTCGAGTAACCAGTTCGGCTTCCGAAAAGGCAAGTCTACGGTGGATGCTATTCTGTCCGTCACCAAAACAGCAGAGGTAGCACTCCAGCGTAAAAGATGGGGCATTCGCTATTGCGCAATCGTCACGTTGGACGTGAAAAATGCGTTCAATAGTGTTAGCTGGGATTCCATAGCCCACTCGCTTCGGAAACTAGACATTCCGGTGTCTTTGTACAGGATTCTGGAAAATTATTCCCAGAATCGTGTGCTAGTTTACAGCACAGACGAGGGTCAAAAATGTGTCCCAATTACCGCAGGGGTTCCACAAGGTTCCATCCTGGGCCCGGTACTGTGGAATATCATGTACGATGAAGTGCTGAAACTAAAGCTCCCCCAAGGGGTTGTGATCGTTGGATTTGCGGACGACATCACACTTGAGGTCTACGGCGAGTCGATCGAGGAGGTTGAGTTGACGGCTTCGCACTCTATAAGCGTCGTCGAGGACTGGATGCGCTCCAAAAAACTGGAGCTGGCGCATCATAAGACGGAGATTTCAGTTGTCAATAACCGCAAGTCGAAGCAACAGGCGTTGATCAGTGTCGGGAATTGCACCATCGCCTCTAAGCGCTCCCTGAAGCTGCTGGGGGTGATGATCGATGACAAGCTCGCCTTCGGGAGCCATGTCGAATATGCCTGCAAGAAGGCTTCAATGGCTATTGCTGCATTATCTCGCATGATGTCCAATAGCTCAGCAGTGTACGGCAGCAAGCGGAAACTTCTAGCTAGCGTGACTTCGTCCATACTGAGATATGGCGGGCCAGTGTGGTCCAAAGCACTAGGTACTAGTAAACATCGGAGTAAGTTGGAAAGTACCTACAGGCTCATGTGCCTGAGGGTTGTGAGCGCGTATCGAACTGTGTCATACGACGCAATCTGCGTCCTGTCCGGCATGTTGCCTATCAGCATAGCCATTAAGGAGGACGTAGAATGCTTCGATCAACGTGACACAAGGGGCATACGAGGTACCAGAAGATCATTCTCGATGATCAGATGGCAGCAGGAGTGGTCCAATTCCGCGAAGGGTAGATGGACGCATCGACTCATTCCGGATGTATCCGGATGGGTCGGGAGGCGCCACGGAGAAGTGAACTTCCATCTGACACAGATTCTGTCAGGCCATGGTTGCTTTAGGCAGTATCTACACAGATTCGGGCATGCGGGGTCCCCCATGTGTCTCGAGTGCGCGGATGCGGAAGAGACTGCTGAGCATGTCTTCTTCGTGTGCCCTCGTTTTGTGCATACGCGGAGCGACATGATGGTAGTGAGCGGGCCAGACACCACTCCGGACAACCTAGTTCGGAGGATGTGTAAAGACCCAAACATTTGGAGGGCGGTTTGTACAGCCGCCTCTCAAATAGTTTTAGAATTGCAAAACAGGCGACAGGTTGACCACCGACACGCCAGTGTTAGCTAACGGCCAGTCTCCAGGTTAGTTAGCTAAGTTAGCAAAAAGACCTAAAGAACCAAGAGGGTGCACAGAGCACAAAAGCCGCTCCCCGAAGCAATACCTAGCGGTGGTCCCGGGGAGTATTATGGGCTGGAGACTGAAGGGGTTTGAGTGGGTCCGGTCACTGATTCAAACCAACCCCACACTCCCTGAGGTTGGTCACCTCAGGGGTTTGGATGCAAATTTCCCCTTCACCTGAAACAAAAAAAAAAAAAAAAAAAAAAATGTCAAGTGTCCGAGGAAATGCATCGACCATCTCTGATTTCGACCAAAATTTGTGAGTCGATGTATTTCAAGCCAGAACTTATAAGCACAAAGTGTTGTACCGTTTGGTGGACCCCTCGGCCAATGGGACTGCCTCCACTTTTTGCGAATTTAGCAAAACACCTTTTTCATTTTGTGAATAGCTCGGAGCCCTGAGGGCTACAGGTGATATTGACATATCATTTTGAAGGGTTTTAGATGTAAAATCGAATTACGTAATTAATTTTTTTCTGCAGTGTTGCCAACATTGCATTTTTTTCGATTCAAAACTCAATTTGCAGTTTCCTCAAAATACCCCCCCTTCGAATTTGATTTTGACCACGCCAATGTGTTTAGCAGACGATTTTATATAGGAATCACTTATCAGCAAAAAACAAAATGTAGCTATGAATTCAACAAATTTGGCTTCAGCTCTTTTGGCTATTTTTTAAGCTAAACCATCGAAATCCTTTCAAAAAAACCTTTAAAAAATGTGTGAAAATGATTGAAATTGAAGAATTTATATTTGGGATGAAGACTAATGAAGCTTGGTACAAATGAAAAAAAAAAAAAAAAAAAACAAGACCAAATATTACAATAAGCTTATTATGGACCCGGGTCCATCATGCGCACATTCAGATCGGTAAAAGTTTTTTTTTTCGCTTATTTTCCGTCGGTCTAGTTCCGCCATTGTTGTGGCCAATCACCGACGCCCAGGGAGGCGACTCCACACCCAGGACCCTAACTCACGACCCGTTTATCAACGGACCGGCGCCAACGGCTTTACTTCCTCATGCGATGGAAGGCGTGATCCCAGAGATTTTTCGCCTCAGAAAATCTCCCGGTGTCGGCTAGGATTGAATCTAGACCAGTTGGGTTGGTTGTGAGTGGATCACGCCACCTCACAACCATCGACACCTATGTCGGCGGTGGGATTCGAACCCAGGCGTCGAGCGTGGTTGGCGGAGACGTTACCAACCACACTAGGCCCCCGCTCTGATCGGTAATAGTTATTGATGTTTGGTAATCAAAACGGAACTTGACCAAAGAATTTTTCATTAGATTTGGTAAAAGACTTCACATTTTAACCAAATATAAGAATACTGCTTCGAAGATATTTAGAATTCGAGCCGAACCCTACATACCTGTATGCTTTTAAATATGTTACTTGGATTGAAATTACTTACATTCATAGAAATGCAAATTAGGAAACCTGCAAATCTGCTGCTTGTGATTTGAATCACGCTGAGTTTGATTTTTAACTGGACCTTTCCGGATCCCAAAAGCAATACCCGGTCCAGATAGCTCCGTTCTGCTCCGGTCCGAAATTAAATCGGACATTGAAGCCGGAAAAACTTCGGCCGGATTCTCTAGAATGTCGAACATAACTATTGATATAACCGAAAAATTAAGGGGGTCGCCAAAATAAGTTTTCGCCTGCAGCTCAAATCAGTCTTAGTCCGCCCCTGTTTATACACAGACTTCGCAGCCGGCCATTCAGTGTACAGGACAATTGCGGGGCTGGCGTTACGAGACTGCTGACACTAACAGTCTCTCCCGAGCCGAGGCTCGAACCTACCACGACTGGCTTGTTAGATCAGGATTGACCTCGAGACCATCTGGGAGTGTAGAGCAGCGTATATGTTCCAATAATTTTAAATTATATCTATCTCAAAAGCAGTGCCGGATTTTCAGACACCTTTTTGGGGTCCCCACAAATCGATTAACAGAAAGAAGATTTGAACACACCATTTCAATCTAAAACTTTCTTTCAGTGTTATTTTTTGGCGAGCGCCAATATCATAACTAGGGTAGAACTGCCTCGGATGGCCCACTTCCTTAAGTGGACCACCCGTCAGATTCACTCAATTTATGCGAAAACTCGATGGATTTTCAGAAGACTTTCACCGGGAAACATCTTGTCCAGCCAATCTGCATCACATACATTGATTGATTCCTATTTATGTTACAAGAGCTTGAGTTAATCTGGCAGGTGGTCAAATAAAAGCAAAGCCTTGGTGCTACATTTCGATTCGGAACTTGACCTTCTGTTTATTTATACACAGACTTCGCAGCCGACTGTTTAGTGTACAGGACAATTGCGGGGCTAGCGCTACGATCCTACTGACACTAACAGTCTCTCCCGAGCCGAGACTCGAACCCACGACGACTGGCTTGTTAGGCCAGCATCGTACCTCGAGACCATCTGGGAGATCTGGGAGGCAGGTGGTCAAATATAGGTTAATAAAATAAAGGGGTCCATTACTGGTTAATTTACCTTACATCCATAAGAGTTTACCTTGGATTCTCTTGGAATGACACACATTAATACACCATTTGAATTCAACCAGCGTTGTCCGAATCAGGGATACCAGATGTGCTTCGCAAAATGCAGATTTTCAGAGCCCGTGTGCAGATTTTGTTGACTTGCAGATACACTAAGGTCGCTTTTAAGCGTTTTTTTTACGCGGATTCCGGAATTTACGCGGTTTTTTTACGCGGATTCCGGAATTTACGCGGTTTTTTATACGCGGATTCCGGAATTTACGCGGTTTTTTTTTTGCGCGGATTTCGGTTTTCCCTTCCACAGAATGCAGAATTAACGCTGGTTTTTTTTACGCGGATTCCGGAATTTACGCGTTTTTTTACGCGAATTCCGGAATTGACGCGGTTTGTTTTACACGGATTCCGGAATTTACGCGTTTTTTTACGCGGCACGTATCCCCCGCGTAAAAAGCGACTTTAGTGTATGTGTAGTTTTTGCCTAGTTTCTGTAGATTGTCAGGGTCGCCTTATATTTGCGCACTCTTTCTCAAATTATGTGCAAATGTTTGCCTTTTTTTTTCAAATTGCGGTAGGTTTTTTTCAGATATCAAGAAAAAGTTTCCGGTTTTCGAGCAGCTGCAGACATCTTTCAAAAACATCTGACACGCTGAAATTGCGTTGCGGATTTATTTGAGTCTAAAGATCTCGAACGCAACATTCCAAGACCTTTGTCTTTTTCGAAGATAAAACTTATTAAAAATAGGTTGCGTACGACTATGAAGAATGAAAGGCTGTCAAACTTAGCATTGTTAAGTTGCGACTGAAGGAGTTGAATATTGATTATATAATTCTTAAGTTTTTTTTCTCGTAAGAAAATATTCTAACAAACGTTTGGTAACTTTTCAATAACAAATAAATGTTTTTAACTCGTACAATAAAAAACGGTTTTGTTTTATTTTGGGCCCCACCAAAAACTGGCCCCGGGCCCCCACAATCGTAAATCCGGCTCTGCTCAAAAGTATGGGAAGGAAACGATCGGGGTAAGGAGTAGCAACAGAAAATTTGTTCGTCGTAAACTTCTGAACGTCAAACATGAACACTTCTGAATACCAAAAATGTACACACGAGGGTTCTCAAATACGAGGTATATTCCCGTGATATCGTGATATTTTTCTGTATCTCAGTGTTTTTCTGTATCATAAAAGGTAGAACTACAACAATTTTCATTATTTTTGAGCAGTCTAATAGTTTATCTTGAAAATTTGTATCTTGGGTTTTTTTGTGTATCATACATGTTTCTAAGGTACTGTCGCTATAAAGTGTCGCTTTATTCCACTAGCGTGTGCAAGGAAGGGGGCGGGGTCGAAATTTTCGTATTGTAAAGTAGAGATCGTTAATTCCTATCCATTGATGGTAAGGGGTTTTAAGACTAAAGGGTGTTTTCATGATATTGGTTTACTTCGTTTTTGCAACAATCGATTGGAAAATTGATTACGCCTCCATCAACATGCGGTTTATTTCAATTATCTTAAATCGAAATAACCGGTTTCTATTTGTTTCCATGGCACATTAGTCCTTTTGCACGTTGTTATAAACTAATGTGCAACATATGTTAAAAATGTTAATGACTCGGTCGACCTTCATGCGTTGCTTCAAAACTGTAGGCTTTTGCTACATTTCCTACCTCGTCTTGCTGCCTCGTCTTGGTGATGACCTAGGATGTGTAGGGTTGTGATATTATAGATGATGGTGGATACGCGCTTTTTGTTCACATATACCATTGAGAAAGCGTAAACGATGTGTGCTCAAACATGTGGGGCATTAGAGATCGAACCTTTCCAGCGGACGGTTGGATTACGTACGGAGGACCGATCACCGAACCAATCTAGTAAAACCAGAATACTACAAGTGGCGCAGTCGGTAGAATATTAATGGTATGTATAGTAAGAAAGGAAAGAAACCATTTTCTGTTTTCTACCCTTTGAAAGAGATCGGAAGTGACAAGCAGGTTTTGCTTCGCGAGGAGGGCTTAAAAGTGGAAGAAAGATGGCGTCCAAATTCTAATTATTGACGCGTGAAAATTCGCAGCATGTGACGTTTGGTTAATGCTGATACTGGTCCAGCCATATGCTGTAGAGTCAAATAAATTTTCTGCCAGACTGATTTTAGTTCCATAGGGCATATAATAGTGCTATTTCCGTTCGTCGGGAGAAAATTATAACGTGTTTCAAATCGTTAAACCGTCAGAAGCTGAAAACCGACGAGATCTTGGGTAGAGCTCGTAGCACTAATACTATTGCGAAGCCAGCAGCACCGGGACAGTAGGAAATGAAACGAGTCCGGTTAGCAACAAGAACGGAAACATGAACAATCATCGTTGCTTGGACATTTTTCTCTCACTCACTAATACTAGACCAGTAGTTCACTGAAGAGTAAAAAGTGAGGTCATATGGGAACAAAACGGACAACCAGTTATGGTGTGTATGAATCGAAAGAAACGCAAACATTAAAACTGTAGAGGTTTGGATAAATTTCAACCACACTTGCTCACACTAAACCAGTTAGGGTTTGCAATCCCGGGAACGATTTTCCGAGAAATAGCTTTTCCCGGGATTCCCGGATCCCGGGAACAGAAATATTGATTCCCGGCATCCCGGGATTCCCGAGTTCAGCGAAAAATTTTGTATGATTCACTATAGTTTTTTATGCATTATTGCAATAAAATTAAATACGTCAGACTAGTGCGACCTGAAATAAATCATTTAATAAAACTCAAAGTCAGCATAGTATTTAAACGTAAAAATCATCTTTGCAGGCTGATTAGTAAGCCTTCAAATGCCTTTAAGACTTACTTATATTGAGTCGTATTGAACTGATTATTTAGTATTCTATCGTTTCCTTCCAGTTTGTCTCGGTCACAGAAAACCACCAAACGGCGAAATAACGTAGTTAATTTACCAAAAATCTTCCGTGGAATCTAACGTTCTAATCAATAATGATATTAACTCCAAAAAGGTTTGAAATGTTGTTCTGTCAATGAAAACTAGATTTGAGACGCAGTTTATTTGAAATAAATCACAAATATATTTAAATGAAAAACAGAAATAGCGAATAGGTTTGCTACCGCTCAAGTAAACAGTAAACATTTACTGTAGTGTAAAAAACATTTTGCCAAAAAATCAAATATTTTTAGTTTTTTTTGTTTTTCATGCGGATTGAGAATGAAATTTTAAACAATTTTTGTTAGTCGTCGTACACAAATCACGTAACGCTAAAAATCTATATTTCAGACCACCTCCCCCACCCCCTTTGTAACGATAGGTAACGTTCTATATAAACCCCCTAAAATTACGTAACGCTGAACAGCCTGACCTCCCTCCGAAATTTTCAATTTCGAGCAAACATCACAGTTACGTAATTGTCTCTACTACCCCCCTCCCCCCTACGTAACAAAAAGTAACGCAGACTCAACCCCCCCCCCCCTTCGTATTTTGTGTACGACGCCTTACCTTTTACTGATGAACTTCATTTAAAATGTCATTTTGCTAAAGAATTTGTCAGTACCCGGTTCCCGGGAATTCCCGGGAAATTCGATTTTTTATTCCCGTTTCCCGGGAAATCGATTCCCGGGAATATTGCAAACCCTAAAACCAGTGTAAGCTGTAGGGAAGAAGGTGATCGCTTGTGTGCTTACAAACGGAGAGTGAAGCACGGACAGCGACAGAAATACAATTCGCACTCACTAATACTAGTATTCTTTAGATTCAGAGGCCTGTACGGCGTATATACTTTTACGCGGCTGGTATAGAGAAGCCAACACATCAAAACAGCGCGCGGCTGATTTTTTCTCTTTGTCGCTTACACTCATACAGTTAAACAAAGAAGAGTGAATGCAAGTTAATGGGTATGATTGCTCATATATGTTTTGTTTATTTTTATGTGCAACGACAGAATAGTGTCATTCCGATATTTTAATTATTTTTTCATTCAGTTGCTTGCAACTGTCATTGATGATAGTGGACTGATTTGTGATATTCGCGGTCGATTCTTTTGCAGATGAGCTTCACGGATAAAACAAACTGGCCATTAGAACCTTTCAATGATCAAGTTGATGCTCAAGGGCTACGCACAGAATGGGAGGAATGGCATCGTTCATTTGAGTTGTTTATAGAGATGAAAAAAAATCGAAGATCTGCACGACAGGTTTTTCATGCTCCTCGCTTATGGAGGCCGTGAATTGCAGCGAATATACAAAAGCCTTGGAGCTGTCGCAGACGAAAATTGCCCTGCCCCGGTGAAAATACCGCTTTGCCCACCTGAGATACCCGAATACGGCAATGCAGTTAAGAGATTTGAAAAGTTTTTCGTAGGGAAGATAAACGAACGTGTCGAATTGGAGTTATTCCGTTCGTTGAAACAAAAAAAGCGAGGAATCCTTTAATCAATTTGTACTGAAATTGCGCTCGCAAGCTGCACGGTTGACTTTAGAGAACAAGAAGAGAGAGAGAGATACTTCATCAAATAACTATGTCAGCGCACGATGAACGAGTCCGTGACAAATGCCTCCAGGGTACCATTAACCTCGATGACTTGATAAGCTACGCCATCAATCGGGAGATTCTCATGGAACAGAAAGAAAAAGCAAAATCGTTTGCTGAGCCTGGAGCAGTCGCAGCTGTACAGCATGAGTTTAAGCCTAACAACATTCCAAAACGTTGGGAGCAGAAACCGTCATATGGATATCGCTCGTCTCCTCCGCGTCCTTTATCGCGTTGTTTTCGTTGTGGATCAGTACGTCATTCTTCGGATTCAAGAAGTTGTGCAGCTCGAGACGCAAGATGCAATAAATGTGGTCGTACTGGACACTACGCTAGAAAATGTAAACAAACAGGCCGCTTCGCAAGAAACTATAAGGATACTCGTGGACGTTCAACTGTTGAGGCCAATTCATTGAACATGGACGATGGATGGGTTGAGGAACTTTCTTATCGACCGCAGCAAGAAAAGAACACGAAGGTACAACAGTTCTAGTTTTTTTTTTCTTAATATTTATTGATATTGATACTACAAAATGAAGAAAAGTGCCACAACAAGTTTTATATGGGTGGCTTTAAGTCAAACACATACTTAATAAATGATAAGCTGTATTTTTAAGCTCGTCTTTTTCTGTAGGACTTAAATCAAATTAGGAACGACGGCATTATCAAGTGTACGATAGATAAGTTCCCTGTAGATTTCCTTATCGATTCGGGAGCCTCAATCAATACTATCACCGAATCAGTTTGGAATGAATTAGTGAAGAACAATACGACTATCTTTAGTAAAAAATCACAGGAGGGTTGTGTGCAAGGCCACGACCGCAAGGTTGAAGTAGAATACTTTTACACAGCTCTACTTACGGCTGTAAATTAACCTACGGCCGGCGTATCGGTTCGCGCCGCTTATCGCGTTTAGCCTGGCAGAGGCCTAATGCGCACGGCCAACACCATAGAAAGGTGTTTTCACATTGAAAATTAGACACGGCTTTACTGGAGTAAGTGAAATGCATCTACCGCTAATACCGCCGCTATCGTACGAAAAATGACGCGCGTCTAAGAACACCCGAACTGTTTCGCCGTGCCGCTTCCATTTACTTCCTTATTACATCGGCCTTAGGGAAGTACCGGCTGCACCTACCGCTGAGGCTGTTACCATACTGCTACTGGTACCCAAAGCTATTAACTCTTCAAATTAAGTGTTTTATTTGTCCTCAAAGGAACAATTGTTCAATTCCATATCGGATATAATGCAATCGCATCTCTGTAATATTACCGACAGCAATATTCTTCTAAACAAAATTATCCTACTTTTCCATTAGAGAAAGTGCCGGCTGTTGTACCGCAAAAATCTCGCCCGAACGCTCGCGTTGGCGTTCAGCCTGGCAGAGGCCTGAGACGTGGTGACCAACCACAGGGCAAGTGATTTGTTTAAGTTGAAGGCAGCCACAGGCGCGACCCGCTGCTATGGTCTGTTCCTGTTGAGTGCCGATATCTGCTGCTACTGCTGTCAACGTTGTGGACGGTCCATCCAGTTCACCTTCCGACTAATGAATGTAGCTAGTTTTCCCAGAAACACTCTTTTATAGCCGAAGGGTGCTACGTAATAGGCCACGCCTTTCAGTTCAGGTTTACCATTTCCTTATGTTCTTTAGACGAGTTATTCCACAATTCGCATTTGATTTTTGTATCCAGCGAATAAACACCGATGGTGCTCTCACACACGCAACGGTTTTAACCCGTATCTTATTGCGGTTTGTAACATCAAGCGATTTCGTTTGCTCGCTGTTGCGTGTTGCATCATGTTGCAACTTGGCAGCTGGGAGACGACGAAATTCTGTTTATGCTGATTGATTGAATCGACTTCATATTAGCTCTGCATAGTCGAACTAACTGCTTTTGTGAATGCGTTCTAACAGGGCAGTTTATTATTCAATGTCGGTTATGCTGATCGCAGCCTTTGCGCTGCCCCTACAGTGGGGGGTTTACTAAATAAAGTGAAAATTAGACAACTACAACAGAATTTGATTGCATCCCGCACAGAATGTCTGCTTGTGTTGATGCCAGAAACTTGTTAACCTTCAATTATTTTTTTATTTGCCTTGAAAAGAGCATGTTGCGGTTCAAAATCAGTTGCTAATTACAACCTTTGAACTGCCCTAACATAGGGGGAATTAAGATACACGAACAACATGCTCTGTGGAAGCTATTTCACATTCAGTAAATTAGACGGGTGCGACGAATTAAAATTGCTAGGATGCAACACAGAATGCTTGCTTGCGTTGACAAAAATTATTAACTTTCAATGACTAGTTTATTTGCCTTGAAAAAGGCATTTTGATTTCCGAAATTGGATTTCCTGATGGCAATCTTCATGCTGCCCCAACACGGGGGGAATAATGGCTGTCTGGCGACACACGCTGAGAAAAACCGCGCTACTGCTGAGACGTGGTGAGCAACCACAGTGCTAGTGCTGCTGCTAAGGAAGGACGACTGCTGTTGTTGCTGTCTAGAACTATTATGAGCGGCTCCGGCTGAAACACGCTTTTATATAGGCCAAATAGCATGTTTTCAATTGCAAGGTATATGATCCTGTCGACCGTGCTTGGGAAGCAATCATATAACGACCAATCAGAGGTCGAATTTTTCGTTTTGACAAGGCTTGACTATTTTCAATAGTACAATAGTGTGAATGATAAAATTACAATTATATTATTTTGGGAAGAATCTTAGAAGATTTTCCAATCTATTGCTGCAAGAACGAAGGAAATTCATCGAATACTAACCGATTTATTAGCATTTGAAATTGGACATATTTTTCACTTTTTTCGGTTTTAGATTTTCATTTCACATCCCTGTGTAGCCGAACTTCCTGAGAGAAGTATTCTACTTCAAAACAAAATTGTGGCACATGGTTTACTGATTATGCAAGTCGAAACCCGTTAAAGGTGCTGGAAAATCTTGAAGCATGGATTTCGGTTAACGCTGAGAAACCAAGAAACTACGCTGAATTCTATGTAATTGAAGGCGCAAATAAATGTTTGCTGAGTTAAAGCACAGCAGAAGATTTAAAAGTACTTAAAGTCGGCCTTGATGTTTGTAACATAAATTCTGAGCAGGAACCGTTCCCCAGGTTTCCAAACGTACAGGTAATTCATTTAGCATTATTGTAAAACCAAGTTATTTTTTAACTGATTTGGTTTAGGTTGAACTATCGATTGGCAGGGATGTGCCTCCTAAGAAAATCGAATACGTAAGAGTTTCTGAGCTGATGGCTCAAAAGGTTGACGACAAAATAATTGAAATGTTACGTAACGACATCATCGAACAAGTAGAAGGAGCCCCTGAGTGGGTCACCAATGGTAGTGGTACCAAAGGGTAAAGATGATGTAAGACTTTGCATCAATATAAAGTACCCAAACGAGGCCTTTCAAAGAGAACACTTTCCTCTTCCGGAGATTGAAACATTCCTCAATAAGCTGAGAGGAGCAAAAATATTCTTCAGGTTGGGCATCACTTCAGCATTCCACCACATTGAATTACATCCGAATTCAAGGGCGATCACAATGTTTATGACATATCGGGGCCTGATGCGATTTAAAAGGCTCATGTTCGGGACTAACTGTGCCCCCGAAATCTTCCAGCGTGTGATGACGCAAACGCTCACCGGAATTGAAGGAGTTGTCGTGTATATCGATGACATAGTAGAAGTGGGTCGAACGCAGGATGAACATGATGCTCGCTTGGGCGAAGTGCTTACTGTTCTCAAGAAAAACAATGCGAAACTAAACGAAAGCAAATGTGTCTACGGAGTTAGAGAGCTTGAAATTTTAGGCTTCAAAGTTAGCGCTGCAGGTATAAACCCCTCGAATAAAAAAATACCTGCGTTTAAAAATTTTCGAGTTCCAGAGACGAAAGAGGAAGTAAGAAGCTTTTTAGGGCTTGTTAACTTCGTTGGACACTTTATCCCGCATGTTTCAACAAAAACTGAACCCCTTAGACGATTTTTTCCAGGGGATACAAACGCATTTGGTCAAGAACAAATAGATGCTTTTAATGATCTACGTAATGAGCTCTCCCAAAATGTCCGTAAACTTGGTTTTTTTGATCCGAAGGATACAACCGAGTTATATGTTGACGCTTCTCCGGTAGGATTAGGTGCCGTATTGGTTCAACGAGATACGTTTAATATACCAAGTGAGTGTATCCTCGGACTCAGCGAGAAGCACTGGCAGACGTCTGGGCTGTAGAAAAGTTCTACCTCTATTTGTTTGGGTTACGATTCACAGTCTTCACGGATCATAAGACGCTCGAATACATTTACGGTGGAAAATATAGAGATGGAAGGCGAGCATGCTCAAGAGCTGAGTCCTGGGCTCTTCGTTTACAGCCGTACAATTTTACAATGAAGTACATACCTGGAACATCAAATATATCAGATATTCTATCACGACTTTGCCTGAACGTTGAACGATCTATTGATGAGAAATCTGAACATTTTTTCTTCGCCCTGGGAGACTGTCCCTCGGCAATTACACTCGAGGAAATAAGAAATAAAACTTCTCGGGATGAAGCCCTACGTGCCGTAAAAGATTCTCTAAAATCTGTTTGTTGGCCTTCAGATCTGTTTCGATACCAAGCGTTCTCAAAAGAATTTGGAATAATTGACGGTACCGTTGTTTGTAATGATAGGATCGTCCTCCCTCTGAAATTGAGACAGCGTGCATTAGAAATAGCTCATCGCGGTCATCCAGGTATAGCATCAAAGAGCAGGAATTTACGAGAAAAAGTTTGGTGGCCTTGCATGGACCGAGATGTTAGTGAAAAGATAGGAGAATGCGCGGGTTGTGCAGCAGTTAGTCGGCAATTTCCCCCAGAGCCAATGACTCGAAAGGAGATACCAGCGCGGCCCTGGCAGGAGCTGGGAATCGACTTTTTCACAGCCAAAGAGTGTGCCACATTCTTAGTCGTCGTCGATTATTATAGTAGATATCTGAGAGTCATTGAAATGAAAGCGACTAGAACTATCAAAGCGCTCGAAAATGTTTTTGCGGAACTCTCGTACCCCGGAACTATTCGTTCTGACAATGGCCCACCATTTTCTAGCGAAAGTTTTTCTAATTATTGCAAAAGTAAGAATATCAAGCTTATCCATACGATTCCGTACTGGCCTCAGATGAATGGTCTGGTCGAGAGACAGAACCAAGGTATTCTGAGAGCTTTGCGGATTGCAAAAGCAACCAAAGAGAATTGGCGTGAGGCACTTTGCAAATATGTGCACATGTATAACACGACGCCATACTCTGTTACGGAAAAAGCACCTATGGTACTTGTAATGTGTCGACCAATAAAAGATCGGCTTCCATCACTTAGAACAGAACCGGATATGCGCTATGATGGAGGTTTGCGGGATACGGACGCGACAAAGAAAATGCAAGGAAAGTTGTATTCGGACAAGCAAAGAAGTGCCAAACATCGGAAACCAAAGTAGGGGATGTCGTCATGATGAAAAACTACGATGTAGGCAAACTTGAGCCGCAATAGAGACTCGAAAGATTTACCGTAGTCGAGAAAACCGGAAGTGACACTGTAATTGCAAATAGCGAAGGAGTGAGTGCGTTACCCATTTACGGAAATGGCCACAACAACAAACACTGGGACCAGGACACTCGACAATACAATCGGAACAACCTGATTCAGATACACAACTCTCGGCCGCAAAGCCTCCATTGCTTTCCCAAGAAAAACGCGACGCAGTTGATTTTAGAACACCCAAACGTTCTAAACGAGCGAGAAAATCACCAACTCGCTACAGTCCGTAAACTTTATCCATATTATGTTCATTTTCTTTTTAAAATATGGTATCTTTTGTCACTGTTCTAATCCAGAAATAAATAACTTTGTAACGTAATTTTTTTTTGTACGAGTAGAGACGTTGTGATATTATAGATGATGGTGGATACGCGCCCTTTAGTCACATATACCATTGAGAAAGGGTAAACGATGTGCGCTCAAACATGTGGGGCACTAGAGGTCGAACCTTTCCAGCGGACGGTTGGATTACGTACGGAGGACCGATCACCGAACCAATCTAGTAAAAACCAGGATACTACAGGATGCTTCATCGTTATTTCGCTGTCTGTGTTGTTTGTATTTGTATCTCTCGAATACATGGTTTGTTAAACATCCCCTGGCACTTTGTTCTGGGATAATCCTCTCGCCACTTTGTCGAGGATGAACATGTCGAGCGGGTTTCACACTTCTACGATATATTTCGCCGTCCTGTATTTCTACCTCACATGACTTGTCTGGAAGCTGCCTGAGAAGAGTTGCTATTTCCAGTCTGGTGTCACATCTGGACGACGTTGCACGAATACATTTTCCCCTACTCGGAATTCCGGTCATTCCTTGGATCTCTTGTCGTAACTTGCTTTCGTCATTTGTCTCTTTTCCGTAATTCTTTTCTTCACTGTAGCGGACTTCGGAGAATGCAACTTACTCGTGATCCTAGGTATTTCGCCTCGCGTTTTTTGTTGACGATAATCGCTGATTCGGACTGAATCCGATGGAATTAGGAGTGTTACGATGCTGTAACAGGGCCTGCCGAAAATCGGTACTTACTTTTGAATATTTTCGGTACAACTGCTTCATGGATTTGACCGCTGATTCCGATTTGCCATTTATTCGCTTCTCCGCTATCGTTGCGAAAGGAAGCATTTGAATACAGCTCCGTTATTCTTTGCTCGCTCGAACAAACCATACCGTTTGGTGTGCGCGTCGGTATAGTGATAAGTATACAATAGACGTACAACAGTCGGAGCAAACCATCACGCCGCCGGGCGTTGATTACCCCTTGCGGCACAGAAGACTGTGCATTGTCTCCAGACGATGCTACTTGTGTTTTCGGTACCGATACTGTGAGCCAAGTTAAAAGCCGTTCAGTAGTTGGAGCAAATTTCCGCGCCGTTGGGCGTCGGCTATCCCATGGCGGTGTGGTTACTGTCATTGTGTATAGACGGTCACATGTCGTTTGTGCTACCAGTGCAGTACTATAGGAACCGTTCAGCTACCGAAGAAAACTTCCCGCACCACCAACCGCTGGTTAGCCCCTAGTGCTGGTTCAGCTGAAGGAGACAGATTGCGATTATTTGACCCCCCCTATATACGCATATTTATAGTTTGCGTGGGGTAGAGCAGAACGCTCCCTCAAAAATGGACAACATGCAGGAAAAACTATTTCTGGTTGTGGAAACAAATGGGAAAGGGATTGAAATCTCGCTAAACATGTGAAAAGGGCCCATGTGCCATATGTAAACAAGCCACAATTTCACGTTTTTTAATGAATACAAACCTAATGTACCCGTACAATTAAGATTGCTTGATTAAGAGTAAATTCTTTAATCAATAAATCTCATTGGTAGCTTGTATTAATCAAAAAACGAGAAAATTTGGCTTGTTTACATATGGCAAATGGGCCCTTTACACATGTTTGGCGAGAAATCTCCCCTAGCAGTTCCCCCTGCCTTTCCCTGTACCTAGCCCAGAACCGAAGGTCCCGGTACGGGCAATAGCTCACCCAGATGCCGCTGGCGGTCCTTTCGTGGGATGACACTCCGTTAAGCATACGGATGCGAGGTATAGTACGCTAGGCATAATGGACGGCAGGCATATGGACACAAGGCATATGGACGCAAGGCCGGATAGACGCGAGGCCGAATAGATGGGAGGCCGAATGCACGCGAGGCCGAATGGACGCAAGGCCGAATGGACGCAAGGCCGAGGGGAAATGAGCCGGAATACGGTATTATCGTCATCATAATCTTTTAATAACATGTAATTCGCTTCAGGTTATGGTCCCCGTGGCTCTGTGGTTAGCGATGTCGGTCGGCTAGCTCTCCCACACGGTTGTGATATCGGGTTCGATTCCCGATCGAGTCGAGGATCTTTTCGAGCTGGAAATTTTCTCGACTCAGCACTGGGGCACGGTGTATCGTTGTACTTATCCTGAACATGCAAAATGTGCCAAAAAAACAATATCGATAACGAAATCTCTCAACTAATCAGTTGATCGAGACCGCTATTAGCCCCAAGGCTAAGCGTGCGATATTGTTTTGTTTCGCTTCAGAGTGACATTTGGAAAGCAACACACTCGCGGCCTTCGGCCGGCTCGCTGTCCGAGCGAATGCTGTCCTTACTCGCTACCGCTCGTTCGGACTTAACTTAGGGAAAGAAGCTCTGTTTGAGTAAACCTAGCAAACCAGAAGGTCAGTCGTTTGTGTGCGAGAGGCCGCCGCTTCCGACGGCGAGTCGGCGGAAGGCTCGGACTGCGGAAACCACGGCGGCTTAGTGCCGCCTCGTTTCTTTGCCCTCGATTATGCATCTTCGCTGCATGATTTAAAAAATAATACTATGCCCAACTTAAACTCTTTAGGAATATAGCTACACTTGAACTTCATAAGTAGAGTAAAACATATCTGAGTTTAATTTACAACTGATTGGATGAAGCTTTTTGTCAATCATCAAACGTGCAACATATTTTTGTTTTGTTTCGCTTCAGAGTGACATTTGGAAAGCAACACACTCGCGGCCTTCGGCCGGCTCGCTGTCCGAGCGAATGCTGTCCTTACTCGCTACCGCTCGTTCGGACTTAACTTAGGGAAAGAAGCTCTGTTTGAGTAAACCTAGCAAACCAGAAGGTCAGTCGTTTGTGTGCGAGAGGCCGCCGCTTCCGACGGCGAGTCGGCGGAAGGCTCGGACTGCGGAAACCACGGCGGCTTAGTGCCGCCTCGTTTCTTTGCCCTCGATTATGCATCTTCGCCGCATGATTTAAAAAATAATACTATGCCCAACTTAAACTCTTTAGGAATATAGCTACACTTGAACTTCATAAGTAGAGTAAAACATATCTGAGTTTAATTTACAACTGATTGGATGAAGCTTTTTGTCAATCATCAAACGTGCAACATATTTTTCAATAGACGTTCTGGTGGATATTTTTCAATGGACTTTCTGATATGGATGTTGCAAATCCGGGACACATAGTCACGATGATTGGATCTCATGCGATCGTGCAACATCGTATTCGGCCTAGCGTCCATTCGGCCTCGAGTCCATTCGGCCTCGCGTACATTCGGCCTCGCGTCCATTCGGCCTCGCGTCCATTCGGCCTCGCGTCCATTCAGCCTCGCGTCCATTCGGCCTCGCGTCTGCTATGCCTTGTGGCAGTATGCCTCGTATCCATTATGCCTCACATCCATTATGCCTCGCGTCTGTATGCCTAGCATACTATGCCTAACATCCATATGCCTAATGTCCATATGCCTCGTGTCCCGTCAATTAAAAAGCCATTGAACATTTTGCAAATCGGCAAGGACCTTGCAAAAGATTTTTCGGACGTCACTGAAATTACGAAAGTGAGACCGAACGTCGAAAACAGCTTGAAGTAAGCAAACGAAATTGCTTGGCACGAGCTCTTCACGAGAGAGTACTGCGTGTACATCCCTGCTAAGAAATCGACGGTGTCGTTATCGAAGGGAATCTCACTGTTGAAGACATTTTGCGTTACGGGGTTGGCTGTTTCAAGAGCCCCCTGATGCAAAGTGTAAAGGTGCTGGATTGCAAGCAATTGCATTCAGTATCAATCGAAGAAGGGAAGAAGAAATCCTTTCCTTCGGAGTCCTTTCGAGTGATGTTTGCCGGATCCGCACTACCGAACTACATCCGTTTGGACTACAGCCGTTTGGTTCGTCTACCTGTACGCCTGCTTGTGCCGCGGGTCATGCACTGCCAAAACTGCAAGCAGTTGGGTCATACGGTCACCTACTGCTGCAACAAGGCACGCTGCAGCAATTGCGGAGGGAATCACGCTGAGACCGCTTGCAGCTAGGACACTGAAAAGTGCCTTTATTGCGGTTGTCCCCGGCATGACCTTTCGGCATGTCCCGCGTACAAACAGCGCGAGGAAAGAATTAAGCTTTCCCTCTAGTAACGAAAGCGCTCTTTTGCAGAAATGCTTAAGAGGGTTGAGCCACCCTCGTCAGGAAACATATTTTCCTTTCTGCCAACCGATGAGGGGACATCCGACGATCCCGGCGAAGGGTGTTCTTATGCCTTGCCAGAAGGATCTAGGATGAGAAGAATGCTCACCTCTCCTAATCTTTCTCGCAAAGGTCGTAAGATAACCCCTAGCGGAATGATCAACAAACCAACATACAAAGGAAGCGGTGAAGAAAAGCCGAAGCAAGTACCTCCCGGTTTTAATTTTAAATCAAACCAGGAGTATCCACTGCTTCCCGCGCACTAAAAACCCCTCGTGCACCCATTTCTCGATCAGAAGATAAAAAAACAGGGTTCATGAATTTCTCTGATATTTTGGACTGGATATTCAAAACATTCAACATAACAGATCCCCTTAAAAACATTCTTCTTGCCCTTCTCCCTACAGTGAAAACATTTTCGAAGCAACTAGCAGCAACTTGGACCCTCATTTCAGTTATCATATCTTTTAATGACTAATACGTCGGAAGAGGTTAGGAATTTTATCACTCTATTACAGTGGAATTGCAGAAGTATCATCCCCAAATTCGATCTATTTTCACATTTGATAAACACATACCTACGTAACGTCTCCGCCAACCACGCTCGACGCCTGGGCTCGAATCCCACCGCCGACATAGGTGTCGATGGTTGTGAGGTGGTGTGATCCACTCACAACCAACCCAATTGGTCTAGATTCAATCCTAGCCGACACCGGAAGATTTTCTGAGGCGAAAAATCTCTGGGATCACGCCTTCCATCGCATGAGGAAGTAAAGCCGTTGGCGCCGGTCCGTTGATAAACGGGTCGTGAGTTAGGGTCCTGGGTGTGGAGTCGCCTCCCTGGGCGTCGGTGATTGGCCACAACAGTGGCGGAACTAGACCGACGGAAAAATAAGCGAGAATAAAAAAAAACACATACCTACAATTGTGATACGTTTGCGCTCTGTGAGACTTTTCTTAATTCAAACGATCAACCCACAGTCCCCCATTTCCACAATTTAAACATAATTCGTTGAGACCGAAACTTACACGGTGGAGGGGTACTTTTAGGGATCAAAAAGTGCTATTCTCTTTGACGTGGGACTACGTCTTTGTTTACAGTACTGGGATGCATTCTGTAAAATTGCAAATGAAACTGGCAATTGTTGCATCAGATTTCAAACGTTAATAACAGCATAACCACATGATGGATAACAATAACCAATATGTTGTTGGATAGATAAAATGCACAACAATTTTGTAATAAGCTAGTTATCACTCTAATTTAATTGCTAAGCGGTAAAATTGACAATAAGTTTCAATGACAAATTTACGCGAATATTGAACCAATTACATGCGAACATTACTAGCAGAGACGACGTGAATGGACACCAACCGTTCCTTGAGATTTTCTCTGTATCAATATAAAAAATAAATCGATAGAGTCTCCCCGTTCCAATAGGTGAATTTAGTTTGTTTACATGAGCTTAGATTAATATGAGCCGTTGCGGAACAAAGTGGTCTAAGGACCATTTTTTGAGTTTTCAACATAAACCGCATCTAAAAAAAATCGAACATTAAAGCTGATTTATACCATGTTGAAATTTCTTCCGAAACAGAATGGCCATTCTGTTTCGGAACAGAGTGGTCTATGTACATAAATCGAGGTAATACCATCATGTAACATGTGATATGTAACATATTACATGTGATATGTAACTTGTCACTTGCCCTGTAACACGTTGCACGCGATTTGTAACATGTTACACGTAACGTAACACGAAAAATGTAACATGTCAAATATCATGTAATATGTAACATGTTGTGATGCATGTAATGTTACACGTCACATGTTACATGTGACATGCCATGTACATCATATAACATTTGACACTAGCCATTTTATACGAGTTAACGTCATTTTTATTTATGTTTATGTACATAGACCACTCTGTTTCGAAACGATACGAAGATTCCAGTAAAATATATATGAAGTCAGAGTGGTCTATGTACATTGGTATGGTAAAATCACTTATTTCGCAAAAAAATGGTAATTTCATATATTCACATGTTGAACCACTCCATAACCTTTATATTAGAATATTTAGTTTTAAAGAATCCTGAATTTTATTCAAAGAATTTTCGAAAATTACTTCTCCTGAGAAATTTGCTCGATAGCACATAGAACACTCTGTTCCGCAACGGCTCATATGATGTCTCGAAGGTGAAAGTTTTCCGAACAGTTTGAAATAATCTTCATTTTTGAACAATTCCTAATACTGCTTTTAGAACCTAATAAAAACCGATGCACAGTGTTTTATTTTGCCGTTTTCATGCGATTAATTAAATAGCGTTTCAAATGTTGATTATAGCCTTAATGTATGTTCGGAGAAGTTTCAAGATATTCAAAAATACATCTTTAGATGGAGGAAGATGAGTGATCAATCCACCTAAAAGTGAGATAGAAAATTTACTTTTTTATCAGATTGAGATAGATGCATGGTGTCTTCGGCAAAATTTTAGGTGATCTCAAAATAATAAACTTTGCCGAAGACATCATATTTCTGTCTCTTATATATTACGAGCAACATAAAGTTTTCTATGAAGAGGTATGAAAAACAGGCGAAAAGGCTGCTTACATACTCTTACATACCAAAGTGTGTACCTTAATTTGAAAGTTTGAAGATGAAACTGCCACGTGCGTAAAATTGCGTACTTTGAGATGGTTGAGGTGAAGGTATCCCCAAAAATATCGAAATATGTTGAATAACATTTTTATTTTAAGAGATAAAAATTAACAATGTTCAGCAAAAACATGTATATTGGGATGACTGATAACTTTGCAGAAGGTTTGGAAATTCAGAAAAATCTGCTAAAGAAGTTATAACGAAAATTGTGATTTTCAGTACCTCTTCATAGAAAACTTTATGTTGCTCGTAATATATAAGAGACAAAAACATGATGTTATCGGCAAAGTTTATTATTTTGAGATCACCTAAAATTTTGCCGAAGACACCATGCGTCTATCTCAATCTGATAAAAAGTAAATTTTCTATCTCACTTTTAGGTGGATTGATTACTCATCTTCCTCCATCTAAAGATGTATTTTTGAATATCTTGAAACCTCTCCGAACATACATTATGGCTAAAATCAACATTTGAAACGCTATTTAATTAATCGCACGAAAACGGCAAAATAAAACACTGTGCGATGTCTTGAAAGAAAACATGTCAATAACAGCAACAGTATCAGTGGAGCAGAGAGCCGCAGGTAACAATATCAGTTTTACGATGTACTTGAAGAAGTTTAGATTGCTTGTTCTTTGAAACAGGGCATAAATCAAGGAGGCCCATGCTAGAGAAGGTTCTCAAGAATAGCTCCTCAAGTTTGCTTAAAACTCTATATTTTTATCGATATGTACTCGTGATGACATTCAAGAGTTGTTCACAACCATGAAAAAACTGTAACAAATTTCGAGGGTTTTATGAATCAGGTTCGCAACTCTTCTTTCTAGCTTATTTCGCTATGAACAGATTTTTTTTTTTTTTTTTACATAGATCAATTTATAAAACAAACCCCATCGATTCACTCTTTCTCCAAAATAAATGTCATCGGAGTCGTTGAGTAAAATAGGTAGATAAATCTACATGTATTTTCAAGTTCATATTTGTAAATTTTTAATTGCTACGTTAAGTTTATACGTTATATAAAAAAAAAGTTTGAAATTTTGAACGCGCCATGATATTACTGGCAAATCAGTAATTTATTTAGAAAATAAAAAAATATATCCGAACATTTTACTAAACTTTGTGTTCAGCATGGTCAACATTCACTACTGAACTGCCAGAATTATCAGTAGCATTAAGAATCTCGGCCTTTTATTACCGTTTAATCACAAATGGCTATTATTTTGACGTAGTTAATCACAGTCTGTTCGCCATATTTGTCGTTGGTTTTATTTCAATCCCTCATGAGACGGCTTCTAACTAAAACTTCTCGAGCAAGACTAATAAGATTTTTTTAGTATCTCGACAAGTTGGCATTTACTTGTCGCATTCACGGAAAAGAATACTTGCACTTGAATAAAACTTGCTTGAATTTTTCAAGACAAACAAATTTCATCTGAGATAGACCCCTCTCCCGTTTGACAACTGTTTGTTTACAGTCAAGCACCATTTTTGTGATCATTGCACAGTGGTCGGAAAAGGCAATTTGACGAACTTAATTCTTTTGTGCTTAAACGGTTGATGTTAGCCAAAGACAATGTTCATAAGAATTGTTCACAAAAATATAACGGAAATGTTGATAAAATTTTTTTTTTATCATGGCCCACTATCATAAAAATAAAAAAATCTTAATTTTGATACAGCGAAGATATACCCTCAAATCCCCTCAAATTAAGTATTTCTAGCATAACTTTTTAAATATTGATTTTTTTCAAGAACATAATGTTCTAGACAAATATGACCAACATAAAAACACAGGTTTCTTTCGAAGACAGCATGTTGCTGCAATCGTTCTTTACTGAGCCAGAGCGTTTTTTCATTAAATTATTTCCATATTTAAATACGTATAGTGGAGAAAGAGGCAAACCGGTGCACATCATCAAATACTTTTTTCAAAGCTTAGACAAGTCCTGTGCGCCGCCACGCCGCGCCGCCGCCGCCGACACTTTTACGCACGCCGCCGCCGCCGATGATTTGGATTCGGCGCGCCGCCGAATAAATTTTTGGTGCGCCGCCGAGAAAATCTTTACCGCGCCGATAGTGATTGTGTATGCTGAATTTTTTCCTGGATATAGAAATACCGCAAATCACAGCCGATAAGGGAACACTCGTATAGGTATTAGGTAATGCGGAATTTGGAAATTCTTAATACCCCTTCACCCCTACGTAATGCAATTTTGCATGGTGGCCTCACGCAGTGTAACACTTCGTTAAGTATTTTCCCTCTCCTGAGCGTGTATTTACGAATGTACCTAAGTGTAAATTATTTTGATTTGTGGAAATTTGATACAATATTTGACAATAAATATTCAGACTTTTTAATCGAATGAAATCAAAAATATCAATGTCATTATCAGTGATTTGCTTCGTCAGTTTGCTTCGAGAAAATTGTTTCAGTTATTATAACATTTATTTTTTATTTTTATGCAAATGTATTTTTTATTTTTATTCAAACGTATGAGCAGTCTTAAAATGTTTAAAAAATTTATGAAAAATGATTAGTGTTTTTTCATTAATTATTTGGTAATTTTCTTTAGAATACAAAGTTTTTTTGGAGATCAAAATGCGGGAATTCACAGAAAATTTTGCGCAAATTAAATAGTTGCGCTGAAACAGACATTTCTGTAGATAGTTTTTTCGTCAACATTTTCAAGCACGACTATATTTTTTGCTGATTTCTCGTTAATTTTTTTTTCCTCTGTGCGGACTCATCACTGCGACCAGAGACATTTGATCTATTGTGACATTGGCCAGGTGTTTTCTGTACTCCGCACTTCATATTATTGGCAGTAAATGGACGCTTTTCATATTCATATCCGTGCTTGTGTGAGAGAGTTTACCCTTTCGTTTCAAGCTTACTGCTCTACTATAACGAGCCTCTTACTATTTTACCAATATTGCCAAATTACAATTCCCAGGAGTGAGACTACACCTAACGTTCCCCTCTGGCCATTAGGTCAAGATGAAGGATCCTTATCGAAACCTCGTTCCTCGTGCCCATACCGCCAATTACAGTTCCCTGGAGAGGATTAATATTCCTCGGAAGAGTTTTATTATAAGAAAGACTTATTTTGTCAAGAGGGAGGAGTCTTAACGATACCTCGTTGCTCCTACCAACACCGCGTCACAATCACAATTACCCGAGGAGGATTTAATGCTTCACCTCTGGTCAGTTTTATCCCAAAAGTCGCAATAGAAAATGAAGAAACTGTGGTGTTTACCGAAGAACTCTATTCGATTGAAAAGAATTTCCCATTTTTTCAGTTATTCCATGGGTAACCTAACAAAATATATGAAAGCTAAAAACGACTCTCTAACGTAAGATTTATCGAATTTTCCCAAAGGTCTACGGTTAATCGAAATCAACATATCAAAAAACTATCTATCTTTTTTCCTAAATTGAACGTCTCTGGGAACAGTATTCCATGTAATTTTTTGTTGTGGGCTCGTTGATGATTTTTTTTTGGGATTTACACTTGTTTGTACTTTCTCTGCTTGGTTTATTACTTCCTGGTTATTCAATTGTTTGTTTACTTGATATCTTACCAATTTTATTTCTATTTTTGACATTCTTACAACTCTGACGCATACATTTTTATTAGAGACTGTGTTATAAAGAGATACGCGAAGAGAAAAGCAGTAAATATGGCAACCCTTTGCTAATATTTTATTTTAAACAATTCAGGCAACCACATTTATTTTCGCATGACTTTTCATACGCACTAGAAATTGTAATGAAATTTCGAAACTTTGTAAGGATATATTACTGAGTTTCAGTGCTTGTCATACAATTAGAATAATTTCCAATGCATCACTCATAACATGAGCATGACGAACACATTTTTCGTTGAAACCATAATTGCACGTGATTCACAGAATTTAAACTGATCGCAACACACATTCTGTACGAAAAGTAACACGCATGAGTTTGTTTACTTTGCACACTTGGAGCCTCGCTTTGACGGTTCACTTGGAGTTTTCGACCTCGCTCTTTGCGTATCTGTTCATAACACCGTCTGTAATTTTTATTTATGAACGTTCAATTAAAAAAAATCGAACATGAGAGTACAAATGCACACATTATGCGCAATATTTTATAAGTGGTAATTAGTGTCACGCCGATACACGCCGCCGCCGCCGCCGCTGATAAAAGCTAACGGCGTCACGCCGGCGCGCCGATCGCCGCCGAGGTAAAATGTTTTCTACGCCGCCGCCGCCGGTGATATGGTCGGCGCACAGGTCTAGCTTAGACCTTGTACTATAAGCTAGTTAAACTTTGATACTTGACAATTCATAAATGAATGAGTAGAGTGATGTTTTAAGTATGTATGTTTCTGGGGTTTTTCTATACAAAAATGCACAAACTACCTGATAATGAACGATGATTTGTGAATTTATGAATCAGATAAAACTTCTATAAAATATAAATAAAACTAAATCATCTTTGGATTGTTACTTGGGATGTTTCATGATTGCAGCGGTAATCTTCCATTCGTACATTTCAGCGGTACATTTCTATTCGTACTGCAGCGGTACTATTCGTATTGCAGTGGTACACTTCTATTCGTAGATTTCTATTTGTGTGCAATCGAAAAAAAAAACTGCAATGCTGCTGCTAATGGTTATTGAAAGTTTATCTCTAAAGTATGATTACCGTAAATTACTCTACAAGAATTTTTTTTTATTTTCGCAACGATTACAAGTTATATTTATTTAATTTTATCGTCGATATTCACTAAATAATCGTGACCGGATAGTATCGAAAGAGTGAACTCCCAAATATACAAATTTATAAACGAGTAAGAACCACCGAATGCTTGTGAAGTTTTGGTCAATTTACTAAGATTCATTCAGATTCTCTTTACATTTCAAAATTGTTATTTTTTTTATTTTATTCTCGCTTATTTTCCGTCGGTCTAGTTCCGCCACTGTTGTGGCCAATCACCGGCGCCCAGGGAGGCGACTCCACACCCAGGACCCTAACTCACGACCCGTTAATTAACGGACCGGCGCCAACGGCTTTACTTCCTCATGCGATGGAAGGCGTGATCCCAGAGATTTTTCGCCTCAGAAAATCTCCCGGTGTCGGCTAGGATTGAATCTAGACCAGTTGAGTTGGTTGTGAGTGGATCACGCCACCTCACAACCATCGACACCTATGTCGGCGGTGGGATTCGAGCCCAGGCGTCGAGCGTGGTTGGCGGAGACGTTACCAACCACACTAGGCCCCCGCTCTGATTTCAAAATTGTTAGATGATATATTGTTTTTTTTTTTTTAAACTTTACCATAATATACGCATATAAGGTGTCTTCGTAATACAGAGAATGTAATTGAAGGCGAATGAAAGTAATTGTCAATCAAAAAACTAAAATATAATTGATAATTTCTACGTTTTTTTGCTGGAACTTGTTGATAATTTTGTTTAAAATATCTTCTTATGTTTGCCAATTAATGAACCTATGTAAGAGCTTCCATATTATTTTAAAAGTAAGACCCATATTATAAATTTGATTTAATCAGAGTTAGACAAAACCATTCATTATGACAAGGTAAGTATTATTGGATTTGGTATTTGAGGATATAGAGTTAATTTTGATTTTGACGCATTACGAGAAAAGTTTGGTGCTTCTTCAACAATAACGATACGCTTGTGCCTTGCTTTGTTTGCACGAAAAAATACTACAGGCATAACATCGCCAAATATAAACAAAATTCTTTCGAGTTCTCTTAGATATATTTCTGAAAATAGATTTTGAGGGGTTATACCTACCAAATGCTCAAAAAGCAAGGCTTTTTTCATGAATTATTTTACAGGACATTTGAGATGTAAGATATATAAGTAATATATCATTGGATTGAGCAACTCTTGCAGAATAGAAAAAAATATTTTTATTGCTGATTTTGTTACAAAATGGCGGCTGTGCAGCGATTGCCGTGAACCGCTTTTTTAAAAAGTTGTTCCGCGGCGAGCAGTAAAGTCGTGCCCAACTTCACCTATAACCAAAACAAAACTTTTTTCATTATCTGCATAAGTGTCGCTAGTGAAGTAGGGGTAAACAGGGTAAGACCGCCCTGCGGGGTAAGACCGCCCACCGTAGTTTTACTACCAAGTTATAAAATAATTGAAGAATTTCTTTAACATGCCTATTACAGTATAATTACATAACATTTTGCACGTTTTTCTGTTTTGATAGTGCACGAACGGTCGCAGAAATAATCAAAAACAACCTTTCAGCTGGCAACCAGTCAATGCGCTATTGTTTTGCGGCAACGGGACTTAAGGTTTTTCAGTCTAAAAATCTATTGTTTTGTTCGTGAATATACGTTTAATCGCTTGCCTGAATCTATCTTCTTTCGGAAATATCGAAGGCCGTGAGTAATCTTGTAATTTTGACTACTTTTTCGGTCAAATATGAAAATGTTCCACTGGGGGTAAAGTCGCCCACTATACAAGGGGTAAAACTGCCACGAATCCAAATGCTTGTTGTTTTACTTCAAGACCCAAATGCCTCGACACTACAAAGGGAATATTTACAGGATCAGTAAAGCAACTTCAAGCCACATAAGACATCGATGTTAATCGACCATTTTCGATTTGGTTTAAGCTTTTCTAGTAATATATTTTAACAAGACTTATTTTTGAAAAAAGTAAACCTGTGTGAAAAGGGTGTTAATGAACCAAAATAATTTTAGAGCCAAGACGGTGTGTTTGATAGGTTTGACGTCTCCGGCAGAATTGAAAATAGTAGTTTTTTACTTTCGAAAAAAGTACACACTCTAAAAAAATTTAAAGAAAAATATAGAAATAGAATTGAAAATATATTTTTTTTTTCAAATTTTTTTGAAAAAAACATGTTTTTGCCTGTAAAATCTACAAAAGGTAAGCTAAAATTTTATGGTTGTTGGATCATGGAGTAATAAAAATATTAATAGCTCAATTTTTGTGAAGAATTTTTTTTTTGACGGTTTATTTGGTGTATAGAGTCGTTGGTAATTTTGTTCTTCAAAAAAAAAAAAACATGGAAAATTGAAAATATAAATAAAAGAAATAATAATTATTAGTATTTTTCTACACATAATAAGTCTTCAAAAGAATCATACAGATAGGTTTAATGAGTTTTAATTTTTAGCTTAAAGATAGGTATATGTATTATGAATTCAATATCTTGAAAAACCCCAATTCTGAAAAATCTATTTATTTTGAAAACCAAAAAAGTTACCTAAACATTGATTTGAACTTGAATAATCAGAAAACAAAATAAGTTAAAACTTAGAAAAAAAATTTTTTTTTAGATTTTTCACAGTGTATATTTTATTTAAAAAGAAAAAAAAAACCATCTACAACTTTGTCAGAGACACTATACCAATAGAATCAACCGTTTCGGCCCTAAAAATATTGTTTATCTTCAAGAAATGGTGGGCGATCTTACACCGCTGGTGGGCGGGCTTACCCCGCATGAAAAAGATCTGCACATTTTCAATGAATTTTTAAAATTTAAAAAAAAGCTGGAAAATAAACAAAAATATTTCAGTTCTTGTTTTTTAAATGCGGGTATTGAATAGAAGAACCTCTTAGCGAAGAAAAAATGAAATTGCAGCCGCAACTTTTTTTTCTATAAACAGAATTGCTTAAGGGGGCGGTCTTACCCCGCTTACCCCTACACATGATTATGTTTTTAGAATTTTTCTTCGCAAAATGGCAATGGTTTGAAAAAAAAAATCTGTTTCGACAAAAAAAATCGACTTTGATTGTTTATAACTTTAGTTGCAGTTAATCACTAGCTAAAATCGTGTGTACTTCACTAGATAATCTAATGAAGAAGCTGCAGTTAAAATTTCAAGTCAATCGGATGTAAACTTTTTATGTTCTACTGCTCGCCGATTTTGAAAACATGGTTTTGAGAAAAACGCGTTTAAAGTTTCAAATTGCTATAAATCTTGAGAATCGCAATAGTAAAGCCTCTAATAATTTTTTAACCTTCAGTCAGCTACCTCTGTGCCGTAAAGTTGTCCTTTCTGGGCTTTATCTTCCTCTTCTTCCTTTTATTTTATCTGATCTAAGGCCGCGCCTACGCTCTTTCGTGGTATCAGACATGCGACGCTCAGTGACTTCAACTCACAGTCAAAAAGTAACAAAAAACTCAAACAAAGAACGTACATAACAAGAACGCCTGATCTACTAAACAAATGGAAATTGTGAGTAAACACGTGCTGTAGAGACGCTATAACGGTCGAAACTTGATGCAGCGACCTCTATACTACAAATTTGAAACACGATATCGATCATAGGTAATTACTACTAGTTTACAAAGCCTCTAAATTAAAAACAAAAACGAGCATCGCCAAAATAAACGAAAAATGTTTTTTTGGAGCATGAAAGTTGTTTGGTAAAAATAGATTTAAACGAATTTTGAGTTTAGATCAGTACTTGAGCGATGTAGATTTTGATTCTAGGATAGTTTTAGCATGATTTAAGCCAATAAAAAAAAATTTTGGTAGATATAACCCCTTAAGGGAAGCCTGGAAATAAAAATAAGTAAGTCACTGAGCAAACAAATTGATTCTGTCTGCGGACTCTGTATATTTTGTAACAAAAAATACCTCAGGTGGGGGTCTAGCGTGTTTGTTAACGTCTCCGCCGACCACGCTTGACGCCTGGGTTCGAATCCCAACGCCGACATAGGTGTCGATGGTTGTGGGGTGGCGTCATCCACTCACAACCAACCCAACTGGTCTAGATTCAATCCTAGCCGACACCGGGAGATTTTCTGAGGCGAAAAATCTCTGGGATCACGCCTTCCATCGCATGAGGAAGTAAAACCGTTGGCGCCGGTCCGTTAATTAACGGGTCGTGAGTTAGGGTCCTGAGTGGAGTCGCCTCTCTGAGCGTCGGTGATTGGCACAACAACAGTGGCGGAACTAGACCGACGGAAAATAAGCGAGAATAAAAAAAAAATCCCTCAATTACAGTGTTTAGTCCCACGTCACCATTTCATACAACCCTAGGGCTGTACACCTTGTAGTATTTCAGAATCGACCTCCCCTAGCTCTCCAATATTGAAGTCGTTGCCATTCAAACGAATAAAAAAGGGAAAGACCTTTGCCTTGCTTTGATATATATTCCTTCATCCGTGCGGATTGGACAAAGGCAACTAGCAGAATTGCTTCCCGCACCTTTATTGATGTTGGGAGATTTCAACTTTCACTGTTCGCAATGGGCGAACCATCGATCTTCTTTGATTTGTAACTTGATCGACGACTTCAGCATGACGCTTTTAAATACCGGGGAAGCGACACGTGTACTCAATCCTTCAGCACGTGAAAGCGTGCTTAACCTATCCCTCTGTTCGACCTCACTAGCGTTAGATTGCCGGTGGAAAGTAATCAATGATCCCCACGGTAGTGATCATCTACCAATCGTTATCTCAATTACTAATGGCTCTACCATCTCAGATCCGATCAATATCTCATACGACCTCACACGTAATATTGATTGGAAGCGTTATGAGACCATCAAACATTTTAAGGTGGTTTTTCAGGTATGTTTGGGAAACTTGGCGACTTGTTAACGGCAAATCGTGCTACGTGCTTAGTATGCATGATTACAAAAAAATAATTAAACTATTTATACTATTGATAAAGAGTAGCCAAATATGCAACTTTTCCATCACAGTTATGAAAACATAGGCGTAGCCAGAGGGGAAGCAGGGGGAGCCGTTGCCCTTCCCCCCTCCTAGTTGTTGATATTGGTGCAGAATTTTGTTTTCAATAACTCTAATTGTACAAAACGACATCTTTAGCCCCTAGAAACATCTGTGTAAAGTATCGGCCAGATCAGATATAATTAATTGAAATGCTTGCCTTATGTTGCGTGGAATTGCACAGTTGATCCACCAAGGACATTGCAGCGGCAAAAGTACCGGGCAAATCCGCCTGCATCAACTAGCTTGAAGTATTGGAACCGAGCTGTGACAATTCTTTACCTTCATTCTCTTGTAACCTCACTGGAAACACCTGCACCTGCCTACGCGTTGTCCTTGCTGCATCCCGCTAACGTAATACGCATGTCGTTGGAAGAGCTCAAGCGCAAAACTGAAAGTTTTGTATTTTGTTACGAAATTGACAATTTTGTTGGAGAGGTGGAAGTTTGGTATCAATATTGCAGCAGCATGGGAGCAGACCGCAAGAACTTGGAAGAGCTGGATCTAATAGACCTGCTAGCTGAAGCCCGTTCTTTCTTCCCTGCAACTGAGAAAGCAATTAAAATTGCGCTTGCTCAAGCATGTGAAACATGCACGATTGAACGCTCATTCAGCACATTATGTCAGATGAAAACCTGGCTGAGGTCAGCAATGGTTGAACAGCGGTTGAGTGCTCTCTACTTGCTGAGTGTTCATCGGCAGATGGTTAACAACAATCGTGAAAAAATTACTGAATTGGCGCTGTAGCGATTCGCGGAGGATAAAAGGAAGATAGTTTTTAATTAACGACATTTTTCTACGGAACGGTTAGTGTAAATTAAATGACAGATTAGTTCAGTTAAGTGATAATAAAAAAATGAAATTCAGTGTTGATCACTGATATGTCCAAAGGTTTAAATAAACTTAAGAGTTTTTACTAAAGAACATCTATTTATATTCGAGGTTGGACAAAGAATAATCAAATTTTCCACTCTGATGTCAGGGACAACTTTTCACTGGTTACCTTGATGTGAAAATCACTAAACGCTAGTATTTATTTCTATTTTTCAAAATACCCATTTTTTTACTTTTACTTCTTTAACACTTTTTTAGAAAAATCAGATGGTTATTAAATAAATAACTTATTTTGTACTTATTTCTGAACAGTTTTCACAAAAGTACATGATCATATGCGGTGTTTCCATTCTCATGTCCTAACTTACCTTAAGGTAAATGCAAAAGAATTTTTGGCTCTGTCGCTTTTGTCACTTAAGAAAATAAGATAAACCTCCTCTCAAAGCAATGATAGAGGAACTCACTTAATACCATCCAATATGGTTTTTTTCCTGAATCGGGATCAGAATCTGGGAACCACTTTCAAACGTTATTTTAAAATCTAAAAAGGTGACTTCCTGTTGTTGTAAACAGCTCAAAATGAGCAATTATAACCCAATATGGGTATTTCCGCTCTTCGTGTTCTATTAATATTGATGTTGTATATCAAACTGGAGCAACACTGGGAATGTTCAACTAGTTAACAGTGATTGCATAAATATTGAATTTTGGAACGGACTTTGACTATTTTAATATATATCACTAAGCTACATTTAGTATTTGTTGGGACTTTAATTTTGTTTGAGACGCTTGATTTGCAAGTACCGCATTCAAGGAGTCAAAATTTCATTGAAACTATCCAAATCAGTTTCTAGCAACACTCGAAAGTATGTGCAGTACAACTAGATACCGGGTGCTAGAGAGCTCACTCAATCTTAATCTCTCTAATTCGACGTTTTCAAGACACCATTGATTACGAAATTTTCTCAGCTTTCCAACGAAATCAACAAAATTGAGCTAGCTGTCACCCCTTACAGGATTTTAAGTGAGCTCCCTAACACCCTGTATACCGGAAGAGTTGTAGATGAAGTTTGGACGAAAACTAACCTTCATTTGAATATAAGAAAAATGTCGAAACTTGATGATTTAACAAGAACCATATGTCAAGAACACGACTCGTACGTACAGCAAAGGCCACATAATGGCTTGGGACTGCTTGGTAAGTTAAGGGGTAATATCTACCAAAAGAAAATTTTTCTTGTCATTTTTTTTATTGGCTTAAATCATGCTAAAACTATCATGGAATCAAAATCTACATCGCCCAAGTACTGATCTATACTCAAAATTCGTTTAAACCAATTTTTACCGAACAACTTTTATGTTTCAAAATAACATTTTTCGTTTATTTTGGCGATGCTCGTTTTTCTTTTTATTTCGAGGCTTAGTAAACTAACAGCAGTTACGTATGATCATTATAGTGATTCAAATTTGAAGTATAAAGGTCGCTGCATCAAGTTTCGACCGTTATAGCATCTCTACAGCCATCTCGTTGTGTACGTTGAGTTTTTCTATACGTTTTAACTGTGGGTTATATTCAAAAGTGCTTAAATGTGAGTGACAAGTTTGAGTTTTGCGTGAGATCGGACGCCAACCGCGTCAAAGTCGCTGAGCATCGCACATCTGATGTCGCGAAAGAGGCTAGGTGCAGCCTTACATCAGATAACAAAAAGGAAGAAGAGGAAAATAAAGCCCAGGAATGACAACTTTACGGCGCAGGGATAGCTGACTGAAGGCTTTATTATTGCGATTCTTAAGATTTATATCATTTTGAAACTTTAAACGCGTTTTTCCCAAAACCATGTTTCCAAAATCCGCGAGTAGTAGAACATAAAAAGTTTATATCCGATTGACTTGAAATTCCTTATTAGATTATCTAGTGAAGTACACACGATTTTAGCGATTGATTAACAACAACAAAAGTTGTAAACAATTAAAGTCGATTTTTTTGCCGAAAATGAATTTTTTTCTTCAAACCGTTGCCATTTTGCGAAGAAAAATTCTAAAAATACAATCATGTGTACTTCACTAGCGACATATGTGTAGATAATGAAAAAAAAGCTATTTTATTTATATCTGAAACGTTCAAAATTTCTATAGTTATATCCTGATTGGGTAATTATACATTCTTATCATAACATGCAAGCGAAAGATTGTCTAAAAGGCACAATTACACTTTTCATTCGTACGAAAAGGAAGCCTTTGGTGGTACTCGCCAACCAGTTTCCTATTATCAGATTTTCAATTATTTATGAAACAGAGATTACGATCAGAGGGTTGTCAGTTTACCGAGCGTCGAAGAAGCAAAAGCGAGTGGGTATAAAAGCGATGTTATTTTTATTCGTTTTTCTCTCTACTGAGCAAATATGTTTTCGGTGCGAGTTGGTCGCGGTAGCGACAGCCGTTAGCAATCTCCGTGTAGAAACATTATTTCGATTATATGGGTGGATTGCGAGCAAGCATCAAATTGGAAGGAGCAAGTGCTGATTTGATTACCCGCAGTTCAGTATATGTGCGGTGAGAAAAGGTGGATTTGTTTAGCACACGGAGATATCACAGTCACTATTGCTCCACAGCTGGTATAAGCAAACACTCTCCGAATCGATTACCGCACATCAGTATCAACCCATAATGGACATTCAATCTCAACAACAGCCGACCCTCTTATGTGCATGGTGATGTTGACTATCCCGCAAGTTTACTCGATTGCGGTTAACGGAGGTTTAGAATTCGGACACGAGCGCAGATTGGAAATTCTCCCTTTCCTTTTTGGTTACTTTTTCCCTCGGGAAAATATCGCTGTACATGCTTTCGCTGGAAAACTGCCAATTAGAGGCTTTGGGTATCAATTACACAAGATGATGTAATGTTGCTTTAATGAAATTTATGCTTGATACGGTAGGTGCAAATTATACAATGACAAAGACATATTACTGTATGCGCGAGAATATTTAATAAACGTATATATATATATATATATATATATATATATATATATATATATATATATATATATATAATATATATATATATATATATATATATATATATATATATATATATATATATATATATATATATAATATATAT
>NC_073694.1:88784054-88833896 GCF_029784165.1 Wyeomyia smithii
ACATTTTCATGTTAAAAAACCTACATGTCACCGCTTATTATTTTTGATTTAGAACGATTCAAAATGATGATGATTACTGTACACCACAGAGACTGAGGGAATAATATCAATAAGATCAAGCGTTACGGAATTCCATTTTTATATAGTAGATATATATATATATATATATATATATATATATATATATATATATATATATATATATATATATATATATATATATATATATATATATATATATATATATATATATATATATATATATATATATATATATATATACTAGTTGAACGCTCCCGGCGATGCTCGGGATCAAAGGTTTCGAAGCCAAGATTTTTTTTTATACTTTACTGCTGCATTAGCTCAACTCACTTAAAATATTTCACACCTAATATGTCCATCATCACTTTTAGTACTTCAATATTCCGAGAACGCACAGAACGGAAGTTTCCTCATTGGATTGCATTTTGTGATGTAAGGCTGATTTACAGAAACTGGAAGTCGCCATTTTGGATTTCAAAAAGACGTAAGGAGTTCTACTTTTGGAAGTGTTGAAATTGTTGGCCAAATAGCTCTTTAGGTTATTTTGCTGAAACCGGAAGTCGCCATTTTTCATTTCTATTATTATTGGCAGTGGTATTTTTTAAAACTCACTTGTAACCTTATTTATACGATTGAAATGATTTAATTTTGAAAATGTCACTCAAAAAAAATAATTCTGCTCCGTGCATTAAGTAAAGTGACCCATAATTGTAGAAATGCTACATTTTGCGGTGTTTTTATTACTTTTGCATGATAATTCATCACGACTTAATGAAATGATCAAGCTTTTACAACATTATCAAGCTTTTACAACAATGAAAAAAACTTTTTAAATAACTTTTTTTGATGATTTTATAGACTAAATGATCTTGAATGCCAAAAGCGACCCATAATTGTGTCTTTTGCTATGCAAATGATATTTTTCTTCTTAACCGATTTACACACATCAGCTGCAATAAACAATAAAGCAATAAATGTGTTCTGTATTCCCCGTGGCTCTGTGGTTAGCGATGTCGATTGGCTCTTACACGGTTGTGATATCGGGTTCAGTTCCCGATCAGGTCGAAAATCTTTTCGACCTGGAATTTTTTTCGACTTCGACCTGGAATTTTTTTCGACTCAGCACTGGGGCACGGTGTATCGTTGTACTTATCCAACAACATGCAAAATGTGCTAAAAACAATATAGATAACGGATTCTCCCAACTAATCTGGTTGATCAAGAACGCTATTGGAAGGCTAGCGTGCTATATTGTTGTGCTGTATACATAAATCATCTTCAAACATACGTAGTTTTGTGAATTATATCTCAACTTTTAGCATTTAAATACTTTTTATTTTTCCTCAAATGTCTTTCTGAACGTTAACGAACATTTTAATGAAAGAGTAATCATGCCATCGATTTAGAGGCAAATTCTGCTAAAAACTCATAATTTTGCATGTTTTACGTAGTTTTGTGAATAATATTTCAAGTTTCAGTAATCAGATACTTTTTACTTTTCCTATTTCCTTTTAACGAAGAAATAATCACATGTCTTCGCTTTGAATTTTGATTTAGAGACAACTTCAGCAAAAAAAGTCATAATTTTGCATGTTTTACGTAGTTCTGTGAATAATATCTTAAATTTAGGCAATCAGATACTTTTGATTTTTCCTCAAATGTCTTTCTTGATCGTTAGCAAACATTTTAATGGAAAAATAACCACATGTCATCGCTTTGAATTTTAATTTAGAGACAAATTCAGTAAAAAAAATCATAATTTTGCATATTTACGTAGTTTTGTGAATAATATCTCAAGTTTTAGTAATCAGATACTTTTTATTTTTCCTCAAATGTCTATCCTGAACGTTACCATACCTTTTAATGAAAAAATAATCACATGTCATCGCTTTAAATCTTAAATTAGAGGCAAATTCATCATAAAAAGTCATAATTTTGCATGTTTTAAGTAGTTTTGTGAATAATATCTTAAATTTTAGTATTCAGATACTTTTTATTTTTTGTGTCTGTCTTTTGTTTGTGTCAAATGTCTTTCTTGAACGTTAACAAACATTTTAATGGAAAAATAGTCACATGTCATCGCTTTAAATTTTGATTGAAAGGCAAATTCAGCATAAAAAGTCATAATTTTACGTGTTTTACGTAAATTTGTGAATGATATCTCAAGTTTTAGTAATCAGATACTTTTCATTTTTCCTCAAATGTCTTTCCTTAACGTTAACAAACATTTTAATGAAAAAATAACCACATGTCATCGCTTTGAATTTGATTTAGTGGTATATTCAGCATAAAAAGTCATAATTTTGCATGTTTTACGTAGTTTTGTGAATAACATCACAAGTTTTAGTAATCAGATACTTTTTATTTTTCCTCAAATGTCTTTCCTGAACATCAACAAACATTTTAATGTAAAAAAGAACACATGTCACCACTTATTTTTTTATTTAGAACGATTTGAAATGATAGTGATGACTGTACACCTCAGAGACGGAGGAAATAACATCAATAAGATCAAGCGTTACGGAATTCCATTTTTATATAGTAGATTTATATATATATATATATATATATATATATATATATATATATATATATATATATATATATATATATATATATATATATATATATATATATATATATATATATATATATATATATATATATATATATATATATATATATATATATATATATATAAATTCAGCTCTGCCTGTCTGTTTGTCTGTCTGTCTGTTCCATATAGGCTTGGAAACTACTGAACCGATCGGCGTGAAATTTTGTATATAGGGGTTTTAGGGGCCGTGAAAGGGGACTAAGGTAATTCGAGACCCCTCCCTCTTCTGGAAGGGAGCCTGTCTTCTCGTATTCTTTTCAAATGTGAGGTCTTGAACCGTCCCGTGATTGAAAATTTTGAAAGGTTAATCGAACTTAATTCTCAAACCCGTTTTATGACATTGTATTTCCATCACATGTCCCAAAATATTCCCCCTTCTTCGAATATTCCAAATTGTGTCGACTTATCAAATACTTCTGATTCTATTGTGTTTTTCGATACATCCATGATAGAAGAAACTCGTGGAATCCCGGATCATTTACGCGTGCAGCAGATCCCCAAAATTTTTTCCAATAAATATCGAAACATCAACTGCAACAATATGTTCTACACTGACGGATCACTTCTTGGTCCACTGGCTTCGGTATTTTCAATAACAATTTAACCGTCTCCCATAAGCTCGATAATCCTGCTTCTGTTTACGTCGCAGAATTAGCTGCAATTCAGTACACCCTAGGGATTATCGAAAAAATGCCCACGGACCATAATTTCATCTTTACGGACAGTCTCAGTTCCATTGAGGCTCTCCGATCGATGAAAGATGTTAAGCACTCTCCGTATTTCCTAGGGAAAATACGGGAACATCTGAGTGCTTTATCCGAAAAATCGTTTCAGATTACCTTAGCGTGGGTCCCTTCTCACTGCTCGATACCGGGCAATGAGAAAGCGGACTCTTTGGCTAAGGTGGGCGCAACAAACGGTGATATTTATGAAAGACCAATTGCCTTTAATGAATTCTTCGCACTTGTACGTCAGAATACGATCATCAGTTGGCAAAATGCTTGGACCAGAGGGGAATTGGGAAGGTGGTTACATTCCATAATCCCCAAAGTATCGACGAACCCGTGGTTCAAGGGGTTGGATGTAGGTTGGGATTTCATTTGCGTGATGTCCCGGCTTATGTCCAATCACTATAGATTTGACGCGCATCTCCGTCGTGTTGGGCTCGGGGAAAGTGGTATCTGTGCCTGTGGTGAGGGTTATCACGACATAGAGCATGTGGTTTGGTCATGCCCTGTACACCGTGACGCCAGGTCTAAATTAATAGCTTCCCTGCAGGCCGAAAGTAGGCAGCCGCTGTTCCTGTTCGTGATGTCTTGGCGAGCCGTGACCTATCCTACATGTCCCTTATATACGTTTTCCTGAGATCCATCCACGCCCCAGTTTAATCCTATTCCCTTCCGCCTACATCCAACCAAACGACAAGAACACGTTAAGACCCCGGATCCGGAAACAGCAACTAGACCCGCACGATACTCTCAGGTCCCGAGGGAGACAACCCAATATGCCAGTCCGTAATATCTTGGCCCAGCAGCGGAACATATTCAATATGCTGCTTACCTATGGCGATGGAAAACCATCAAACAACAAATTAGTGCTTTTAATGCAAAACATTCTAGCTTTAAGTTAGATTTAGTTTCAGCTCGTAGTCGGCAGCGAGGATAAAAAATTTGCTTTTAGTTATAAGATACTTTAGAAAGTAAGCTACCAGATATAATTGCGCCGTTAAACATTGAATTGTATTTGTGCCGTGTCAAATAAATTATAGATGAAGAAAAAAAAAATCTTTATCTGTTTGACTTCCAATATTCTTTGTGAACCCAACACTAAGGTATTGAGTCTCAGAAATGCTGATTCAAGCAAATTTAGCATTATCCCAAAACATTTTCCATATAAATCTGCTATTTGTGAAACTATGTCATATTCGTAATCACAACGTATTATTATTTTTACGTCATCCGCGTATGCCATTATTTTCACAAATTTATCCTCAATTAAAATCCCTGTAATTGAGTGATAAATTTTTCTTATGAAGGGTTCCAAATATAAAACGAACAATGTCATTGAGAGTGGACAACCTTGTCTAACTGATTTCTCAATTTTGAACTTATAAGTCAAATGACCGTTGAAAAGCACGCTGGAGAAGGCAGTATTGTACAAATTTTTTATACAGTTTATAAACTGAGGTGAGAAGTTAAAAACTTCTAAAACTTTCCATAATTTGGCATGGTCCACATTGTCGAATTAGATTAAAACTCACACACCATTACTGACGCCGCTTCGGAGAGGGAGATGATATCGCAGTCGAATTTAGCATCGATGAGTTTAAGTAGCCTTTTCTTGTTAGCAGTTTACAGTATCTTTAGATCGGCGAGACAACGTATAACTTCGATTTTTGAGTTTTCAACCTTTTTTGCAAGAATAGCACCATTCCTACCAGGCCATACAAATTTCCAATTCGCTTCCAGGAGAATTTCTTTTGATTGTTTGAGAAGGTTAATGCCGTGGGAGGCGAGTTCATCTCGCAATATTATTTTATTACCTAGCCGTTAAATGAAAGATCGAGTGTTGAGGCTATCAACTATCCATGTTGTTTTTTACAGCAGAAAAGTTTTTCCTTGAAGTGTTCCTCCGAGAATGTTACTCTGATTGGTTGAGTTTTATTGTTACGTCCATTTGATTCCCTTGAGCTCAATTTTTTTGCATCGGTGATAAACAGTGTCGGGCAAATCATATCCAATCGAAGAAGCTATTGTTTTAACAACTTGTGGTAATAATTCATCTTTCATATCAGGTAGGTACTCCCAAGCTAACAGCATTTTTTCTTCATAGCAGATCTATTGATTCGGTCAACCTCCAGCTCCAGTTTGTTAACCTTGGCACTCACTTTTTGGTGATCGTTTTGCAATTCGTTTACGTTAGCTTTCAGTGCAACATGTTCAACCTTGATTGATTTAACTTCACAAAGTAGGGAATCCAGCCTGACCAGATAGAAAATTTTTGAAACTTCTCTATATCTCCAACCGCAGTTTCAACTGCTTTCATCTCCGCTTTGCTTTCTCTTACTTCGGTCAAAAGTAGTTGGATATCTTTCAGCATCTAAGATTCCACATTCGACATCCTGGTAGTCCTGAGGTGAAATTCGTGACACTCAAGTGAGCAAAAATAAGGCTGTTCCCGTAGCTTTCGCACAGCATTTCCTATAACATTCTTACACTTGAAATGCTCAGCTTTATGGCAATATTAGCACTGAATAAACTTCTTCGGATCTTTTTCCTCTTTGTGACAAGCTACACAAATTGACGGCTCGTCAGCCATGCTAAATCGTGATTGTTGGATTTGCAGGAGGGATCAAGACTTAACATCGACAGTCAGTGAATTCAGCAGATTGCTGAGTTGTTTTTTTTTTTTTTCAACGTTGCAATCTTGCAAATGATAATGGGTAGCGAATATTTACCGAACTGTGGATGTACAACCTTTTTTTTAAACCAAGAAAACGACAATCTCAATCTTCTAATTTCCAGTATGATAGCTACAAATGCACTTCAATCTTCAATTATTCATTTGAAACTATGCTGCAAAACAAAATTCCGTAAATTTCGTTCCTATTTAATTTATGAAATCGGAACGTTAAAACACACGTTTATCAATAGCTTTCAGTGATGCCAGCTGTCTTCTGTTACATATACACTAGCGCCACAAAGTGACAGGATTCCTTAACAAATAGATCATCATTCTATAGTACTCAATCACTTGAACAACTCTGCTGAAGACATGAATGTTCTATGTTTTAAGATTAGCGATATGCTTTCATGAACCGTCTTTTGAAACCTTTCCAGCAATGATTTAGTGCAGTTATGTTGGGAAAATTTTTTGAAAATAATTTACTATTTGAGTGTTTTCGTTTATCGCGTCTCCTGAAAAATTTACTTAATGGAACATGTCCCACTTTATATATATGTATATATATATATATATATATATATATATATATATATATATATATATATATATATATATATATATATATATTTATATATATATATATATATATATATATATATATATATATATATATATATATATATATATATATATATATATATATATATATATATTTATATATATATATATATATATATATATATATATATATATATATATATATATATATATATATATATATATATATATATATATATATATATATATATATATATATATATATATATATATATATTAGGGTGGGTCGATTTAAAAATCGCTTAGGCGCTTAAATTTCAAAAAATCCTGTTTTGACCCATTTAGAGTGACCCAATCGAGTCCAAATGTATGGACCGACCCCCACTAACTTTGGAGGGCTGACCCACCCATGCTAGTGTAAAAATATAAAAAAAATATCAAAAAATCACCATTTTCGGCACTTTATATGACAAAAATCAGTGAAAATGGGCTATTATTTATATATATATATATATATATATATATATATATATATATATATATATATATATATATATATATATATATATATATATATATATATATATAGATAAAGTGGTACATGTGCCATTAAGTAAATTTGTCAGGAGACGCGATAAACGAAAACACTCAAATTGTAAATTATTTTCAACAAATTTTCCCAACATAACTGCACTAAATCATTGCTGGAAAGGTTTCAAAAGACGGTTCATGAAAGCATATCGCTAATCTCAAAACATAGAACATTCATGTCTTCAGCAGAGTTGTTCAAGTGATTGAGTACTATAGAATGATGATCTATTTGTTAAGGAAACCTGTCACTTTGTGGCGCTAGTGTATATGTAACAGAAGACAGCTGGCATCACTGAAAGCTATTGATAAACGTGTGTTTTAACGTTCCGATTTCATAAATTAAATAGGAACGAAATTTACGGAATTTTGTTTTGCAGCATAGTTCAAATGAATAATTGAAGATTGAAGTGCATTTGTAGCTATCATACTGGAAATTAGAAGATTGAGATTGTCGTTTTCTTGGTATAAAAAGAAAGGCTGTATATCCACAGTTCGGTAAATATTCGCTACCCATTATCATTTGCAAAATTGCAACGTTGAAAAGAAAAACAACTCAGCAATCTGCTGAATTCACTGACTGTCGATGTTAAGTCTTGATCCCTCCTGCAAATCCAACAATCACGATTTAGCATGGCTGACGAGCCGTCAATTTGTGTAGCTTGTCACAAAGAGGAAAAAGATCCGAAGAAGTTTATTCAGTGCTAATATTGCCATAAAGCTGAGCATTTCAAGTGTAAGAATGTTATAAGAAATGCTGTGCGAAAGCTACGGGAACAGCCTTATTTTTGCTCACTTGAGTGTCACGAATTTCACCTCAGGACTACCAGGATGTCGAATGTGTAATCTTAGATGCTGAAAGATATCCAACTACTTTTGACCGAAGTAAGAGAAAGCAAAGCGGAGATGAAAGCAGTTAAAACTACGGTTGGAGATATAGAGAAGTTTCAAAATTTTCTATCTGGTCAGCTGGATTCCCTACTTTGTGAAGTTAAATCAATCAAGGTTGAACTTGTTGCACTGAAAGCTAACGTAAATGAATTGCAAAACGATCACCAAAAATGAGTGCCAAGGTTAACAAACTGGAGCTGGAGGTTGACCGAATCAATAGATCTGCTATGACGAAAAATGCTGTTATTTTGGGAGTACCTACCTGATATGAAAGATGAATTATTACCACAAGTTGTTAAAACAATAACTTCTTCGATTGGATATGATTTGCCCGACACTGTTATCACCGATGCAAAACAATTGAGCTCAAGGGAATCAAATGGACGTAACAATAAAACTCAACCAATCAGAGTAACATTCTCGGAGGAACACTTCAAGGAAAAACTTTTCTGCTGTAAAAAACTACATGGACAGTTGATAGCCTCAACACTCGATCTTTCATTTAACGGGCTAGGTAATAAAATAATATTGCGAGATGAACTCGCCTCCCACGGCATTAACCTTCTCAAACAATCAAAAGAAATTCTCCTGGAAGCGAATTGGAAATTTGTATGGCCTGGTAGGAATGGTGCTATTCTTGCAAAAAAGGTTGAAAACTCAAAAATCGAAGTTATACGTTGTCTCGCCGATCTAAAGATACTGTAAACTGCTAACAAGAAAAGGCTACTTAACTCATCGATGCTAAATTCGACTGCGATATCATCTCCCTCTCCGAAGCGGCGTCAGTAATGGTGTGTGAGTTTTAATCTAATTCGACAATGTGGACCATGCCAAATTATGGAAAGTTTTAGAAGTTTTTAACTTCTCACCTCAGTTTATAAACTGTATAAAAAATTTGTACAATACTGCCTTCTCCAGCGTGCTTTTCAACGGTCATTTGACTAATAAGTTCAAAATTGAGAAATCAGTTAGACAAGGTTGTCCACTCTCAATGACATTGTTCGTTTTATATTTGGAACCCTTCATAAGAAAAATTTATCACTCAATTACAGGGATTTTAATTGAGGATAAATTTGTGAAAATAATGGCATACGCGGATGACGTAAAAATAATAATACGTTGTGATTACGAATTTGACATAGTTTTACAAATAGCAGATTTATATGAAAAATGTTTTGGGATAATGCTAAATTTGCTTGAATCAGCATTTCTGAGACTCAATAACTTAATGTTAACGTGAGGCAGAGCTGAATGCCACCACGGGTCGGTAATTGGCGATTACCGAAGGCCACGGAAGTGCTCACTGCTAGCAAGCAGTCCCGGACCATCAGCGGGAGCTAGCCTAGGTCGTGGCGAGATTCAGGCACTGGGCCGCTGAATTCTCGCAAAAGCCACACTGGCCGGATGCAGCTCCGACGGAGCGAGTAGTGCCGCTCCCACCACCCAAATGCACTATACCGCCCATTGGGACTGATGCCAGTAATGTTCCCAATTACGGTAACTGGTCGCATCACTATAGGATAAGAGTCAGATTTCGTTTTCGTACCATGATTTTGTGCTGGCACCTGCGCTGAGCTCCCTTAGTAATGTCGTGTGATAACGGCTTGAAACGGCGAGATTACAACCGGTGCAGGGGTCTCCGTCCCGTAAAACCTGGCAGGCCTTCCAGTACGTTCCGAGTCCATTGCCTGGTGGGAACCCGGCAGGAGTAGGATCAGATGTCTTTTCTTGACTTGCGCCGGTCGGGGGTGTCATAGTTGCCCATAAGGCGCTATGGCAGCCGCCCCTAGCCATGGCCTCACTGCTCCGGCATAGACTACCTTGGGACCATTTAGGTGACTACTCCATTATGGATAAGGATAGCGGCTGGTAGGGGGACCCAATAAACAAAAATGTTGAACTCAAAAACAAAAGAGACGGGTGCGGAGGGGTTACCAAATCCCTTCGCACGAGGTGGCATCCAGCGGTCTCCGCAGAAGAAGGCGGAGACGGATGCGGCGAAGTCTGGAGGTGGAAAAACGGCGAATCCGTCGGTGTCCACACCAGACATCTCGGTAGACGGTCCCTTGCTAGTCAAGGCCGTCGAAAGGTGTATGGACACGCGGCCAAGAGTGGCGGCGCTGTCTGAACAACTCGATGCCATAATCGAGTTCTTGGCGAACAGGCGAAACATCGCTGGCGACCTGAAGCAGAGCCTCCTCCTGCTTCGGAGCACCATTGATGAAGCCAGAAAGGAGCACGAAGAACTCGTAGCTCGGGTGAAGGCGGCCGAGAAAGCGGCCAGGACCGGGAGGGCGACTGCATCTACAGAGGTGCAGACAGACGCCCCCTCGTTCGCGTCGGTCTGCTCCACGGGGCAGGTCGCTAAGCGAACGAGGCAGTCCCCGGGGAAAACGGCCCCCGGGATTACCAAGAAACGATTGGTCGTGCTACTCCCACGGGAACACACGCCAACCGGTTCAAGGTCCACCGCGGAAAAGGCACAGGTGGAGGCTACGGGCAACTTGGACTACCGTAGAGGGTAGGAAGCGTCGGGAAGGTGCAACGCGACATGATGGCGGAGCGGCCAGAGGACCAAAAAAGGTAAAAAAGGCGCGGAGTAGGGGTGATGCCCTCATACTCAAGACGGATGGGTCGAAGTACTCAGAAGTCTTGAAGAAGATGAGGGGGGAAACCCAGCTCAAGGATCTGGGGGCGGATGTGCGGAGTATCCGCCGATCTCGCACTGGCGAGATGATACTTGAGCTCCGGAAGGACGCCAAGAACAAGGGGGCTACCTACAAAACGGTAGCTGAAAAGGTCCTAGGGAAGGAGGTGCAAGTGCGGGCACTCACCTCAGAAGTGACTCTCCAGCTTAAAAACCTAGACGAAATCACTGAGGGGTGCGACATTGCACAAGCCCTAAAAGCGAAGTGCGGGGTGGAGGTGGCTAAGGAGTCAATCCGCCTCCGCAAAGGTCCGGCGGGGACCCAGATAGCTACCTTCCGACTACCGTCGGCGGACGCTAATCTGGCCCTGAAAGAGGGCAAGTTGAAGGTCGGCTGGTCTGTATGTCCTCTGGGCATACTACAGCAACCAGACATTTGCTTCCGGTGCTTCGAGGGCGGACATAAGTCCTGGACCTGCAAGGGGCCCGATAGGAGCCAGCTGTGCAGGCGATGTGGAGGTGCAGGCCATGAAGCAAAGGACTGTGTGGAGTCTTCCAAGTGCATGGTATGTTCCGGGAAACGGGACGCCAAACACTTTATGGGAGGCCCTAGGTGCCCAGCCGGTAAGCCGGCTGCGAAACCACGGGCGTAAGGGTGACGCAACTGAACCTGAACCATTGCTTCGCGGCTCAGCAGCTGCTACACCAAGCAGCCACTGAGTCGTTGTCGGACATCGCCGTCATATCGGATCCCTACCGCATCCCTCCCGGAAACGGTAACTGGGTTGCGGATAAGTCCAGTTTGGCGGCCATATGTACGACGAGCAAGTTCCCGGTTCAGGAGGTTGTCTCAACCTCAGAAGAAGGGTACGTAGTTGCTAAGGTAAACGGAGTGTTCTACTGCAGTTGCTATGCTCCGCCACGTTGGTCTACCGAAAGGTTCACCCAGATGGTCGACCTCCTATCCATGGAGCTAACGGGCCTAACGCCGTTGGTGGTGGCGGGCGACTTCAACGCTTGGGCTGTTGAGTGGGAAAGTCGCTTCACGAACCAGAGGGGCCAGATCCTGTTGGGGGCTTTTGCAAAGCTCAACCTAGATCTGGCCAACGTTGGGAACAAAAGTACATTCAGCAGAAATGGTGCGGAGTCGATCATCGACGTGACGTTCTCCAGCCCAGGACTGATCAAGAACTGGAAGGTAGACGATGGCTACACTAATAGCGACCACCAGGCGGTCTGTTATAGTGTAGACAACAACGAGAGGTGGCAAGCAACGGGTAGAGCCAACACTCCGACCGTTCGCGGGTGGAAGACATCGCACTTTGATGCCGAGGTATTCGAAGAGGCAATGAGAAGGGAGCGCGAGGGGGGCAGTTGGCTCCGCCCGACTGCTGACCAACTAATTGCTATGCTATCGCGGGCGTGCGACGCCACCATGCCTAGGACTCGCCAACCTAGGAATGGAAAGCCACCGGTTTACTGGTGGACGGACGCGATAGCCGACCTTCGCAGTGCGTGCCTCCGTGCAAGACGGAGGATGCAGCGTGCGCGAAACGAAGAAGAGAGGACAGAGCGCCGCGCAGCATTCAGTTCGGCAAGATCGATGCTAAAGAGTGCGATAAAGGCCATAAAGCAAGAGGGCCTGCTTCGATAGGCTATGTGCGAGTGCCAATACAAATCCGTGGGGTGACGCCTACAGGATCGTAATGGCCAAGACTAAAGGCGCGCTGGCGCCTGCAGAGCGATCACCAGCGATGCTGGAGCGTATCATCGAGGGACTCTTTCCACGCCACGAGCCAAGTCCTTGGCCTCCGGTGGTCGAGTCTCACGTCCGACGTTCCAGTATCTCAGACATAGACCAGAGATGGTCGGCCAACCTGCCGAGCATCCAATCCGTGAGCGACGACAGCCGTGTCGAGGCAGGGGAGGAGGCAAGGGTTACGAATGAGGAACTCATCGTGATCGCCAAATCCCTAAAGGTGAGCAAGGCACCGGGACCGGATGGTATCCCTAACCTGGCGATCAGGCTGGCGATAAAAACGGCCCCCGGGCTGTTCAGGGCAGTCATGCAGAGGTGCCTGGATGACTGTCTCTTTCCGGACAGGTGGAAGCGGCAGAGACTGGTCTTATTGCCGAAGGCTGGGAAACCACCAGGGGACCCATCGGCATATAGGCCTATCTGCCTGCTGGACACCGCGGGCAAGGTGCTTGAGAGGATCATCCTCAACAGACTGGTGGTCAGAGTCGGAGACTGCACCATCACCTCGAAGCGATCCCTGAAGCTCTTGGGGGTTATGGTGGACGACAAGCTCACGTTCGGGAGTCACGTCGACTATGCCCGTAAGAGGGCCTCATCGGCTATTGCAGCACTATCTCGTATGATGTCCAATAGCTCAGCGGTTTATGGCAGCAAACGAAGACTTCTTGCCAGCGTGGTTTCGTCCATACTTAGGTATGGTGGGCCAGTGTGGTCCAGAGCGCAAGGTACTAACAGTTACCGTGGTAAACTGGAAAGTACCTACAGGCTCATGTGCCTGAGAGTTGCGAGTGCGTATCGTACGGTGTCATACGATGCAATCTGTGTCTTGTCCGGCATGATGCCTATCAGCATCGCCATCAAGGAGGACAGAGAGTGTTTCGACCAACGTGACACAAGGGGCATACGAGGTACCAGAAGGTCATTCTCGATGCTCCGCTGGCAGCGGGAATGGTCCAACTCCACAAAGGGCAGATGGACGCACCGACTCATACCGGAGATATCCGGCTGGGTCGGGAGACGACATGGTGAAGTGAACTTCCACCTGACACAAATCCTGTCAGGCCATGGTTGTTTCAGGCAATATCTGCACAGGTTCGGACACGCGGTGTCCCCCATGTGTCCCGAGTGCGTGGAGGAGGAGGAGACTGCTGAGCATGTCTTTTTCGTATGCCCCCGTTTCGCAAGAGCGAGGAGCAACATGATGGCTGTGAGCGGGCCTGGCACTACTCCGGACAATCTAGTCCGGAGGATGTGCGACGACCCGGACATCTGGAACGCGGTCTGTGCGGCCGCCTCTCAGATTGTTCTGGAGCTGCAACGTGTGTGGCGGGTCAACCACCAACACGCCAGTGGTTGCTAATTACCAGTCTCCAGGTGGTGAGCTAGGAGGTTATAAGAGTAAAGAGGGTGCATCACGCACAAAAGCCACTCCCCGACGTAATACTTAACCGTCGTTCCGGGAAGACCAGGGCTGGAGACTGGAGGGGTTTTAGTGGGTCGGGACAGGGATCAGTAGGTGTCTGGGCGAGTGTAACTACCCCAGCATCTCTCCCCTAGTCTCATCCCCACACCCTGAGTTCTCTTCTCAGGTGTCTGTTTGCAGATTTCCCCGCCACCTTTAAAAAAAAAAATAACTTAGTGTTGGGTCCACAAAGAATATTGGAAGTCAAACAGATAAAGATTTTTATTTTCTTCATCTATAATTTATTTGACACGGCACAAATACAATTTAATGTTTAACGGCGCCAATTATATCTGGTAGCTTACTTTCTAAAGTATCTTAATAACTAAAAGCAAATTTTTTATCCTCGCTGCCGACTACGAGCTGAAACTAAATCTAACTTAAAGCTAGAATGTTTTGCATTAAAAGCACTGATTTGTTGTTTGATGGTTTTCCATTGCCATAGGTAAGCAGCATATTGAATATGTTCCGCTGCTGGGCCAAGATATTACGGACTGGCACATTGGGTTGTCTCCCTCGGGACCTGAGAGTATCGTGCGGGTCTAGTTGCTGTTTCCGGATCCGGGGTCTTAACGTGTTCTTGTCGTTTGGTTGGATGTAGGCGGAAGGGAATAGGATTAAACTGGGGCGTGGATGGATCTCAGGAAAACGTATATAAGGGACATGTAGGATAGGTCACGGCTCGCCAAGACATCACGAACAGGAACAGCCGGCTGCCTACTTTCGGCCTGCAGGGAAGCTATTAATTTAGACCTGGCGTCACGGTGTACAGGGCATGACCAAACCACATGCTCTATGTCGTGATAACCCTCACCACAGGCACAGATACCACTTTCCCCGAGCCCAACACGACGGAGATGCGCGTCAAATCTATAGTGATTGGACATAAGCCGGGACATCACGCAAATGAAATCCCAACCTACATCCAACCCCTTGAACCACGGGTTCGTCGATACTTTGGGGATTATGGAATGTAACCACCTTCCCAATTCCCCTCTGGTCCAAGCATTTTGCCAACTGATGATCGTATTCTGACGTACAAGTGCGAAGAATTCATTAAAAGCAATTGGTCTTTCATAAATATCACCGTTTGTCGCGCCCACCTTAGCCAAAGAGTCCGCTTTCTCATTGCCCGGTATCGAGCAGTGAGAAGGGACCCACGCTAAGGTAATCTGAGTAGATTTTTCGGATAAAGCACTCAGATGTTCCCGTATTTTCCCCAGGAAATACGGAGAGTGCTTAACATCTTTCATCGATCGGAGAGCCTCAATGGAACTGAGACTGTCCGTAAAGATGAAATAATGGTCCGTGGGCATTTTTTCGATAATCCCTAGGGTGTACTTAATTGCAGCCAATTCTGCGACGTAAACAGAAGCAGGATTATCGAGCTTATGGGAGACGGTTAAATTGTTATTGAAGATACCGAAGCCAGTGGACCCATCAAGAAGTGATCCGTCAGTGTAGAACATATTGTTGCAGTTGATGTTTCGATATTTATTGGAAATTTTTTTTTAAATGATCCGGGATTTCACGAGTTTCTTCTACTATGGATGTATCGAAAAACACAGTAGAATCAGGAGTATTTGATAAGTCGACACGATTTGGAATATTCGAAGAAGGGTTAATATTTTGGGATATGTGATGGAAATACAATGTCATTAAACGGGTTTGAGAATTAAGTTCGATTAACCTTTCAAAATTTTCAATCACGGGACGGTTCAAGACCTCACATTTGATAAGAATACGAGAAGACAGGCTCCAAAAGCGGTTTTTCAATGGTAGTACTCCAGTTAAGACCTCCAAACTCATCGTATGGGTCGATTGCATGCAACCTAAGGCGATACGCAAACAACGATATTGTATTCGCTCCAGTTTGATCAGATGTGTGTTTGCTGCGGAGCGGAAGCAGAAACACCCGTATTCAATAACAGACAATATCGTTGTTTGGTAAAGCCTTATAAGGTCTCCTGGATGGGCTCCCCACCATTGTCCGGTTATTGTACGAAGAAAATTCACTCTTTGTTGACATTTTTTCATCAGATACCTCACGTGACAACCCCAGGTGCCCTTAGAGTCGAACCAGATACCAAGATATTTGTGTACCAAAACCTGAGAAATCGTTTCACCCATTAATTGTGTTTGAAGCTGAGCAGGTTCATGCTTCCTAGAAAAAACTACTATCTCAGTCTTCTCCGGAGAGAATTCGATACCTAGCTGTAGAGCCCAAGCAGACAAATTGTCCAAGGTATCTTGCAATGGTCCTTGCAAATCGGCAGCTTTGGCTCCTGTAACAGAGATTACACTGTCGTCTGCAAGTTGTCTTATCGTGCATGAATTTGCCAGACATTCGTCGATGTCATTTACATAAAAGTTGTAAAGAAGAGGGCTTTTACATGAGCCCTGGGGAAGACCCATGTAGCTAATGCGAAAAGTTGCCAAATCGCCGTGCGTAAAATGCATGTGCTTTTCGGACAACAAATTGTGCAAATAAGTGTTTAAAATTGGAGAAAATCCTTGTCGGTGAAGTTTGCCCGAAAGAATGTCAATAGAAACGGAATCAAAAGCCCCCTTAATGTCCAAGAACGCAGACGCCATTTGTTCTTTGCGAGCATACGCCAGCTGAATATCTGTTGAAAGCAGCGCAAGACAATCATTCGTCCCTTTGGCACGGCGGAAGCCAAATTGAGTATCCGATAGTAGGCCATTTGATTCGACCCAATGGTCTAAACGACGGAGTATCATTTTTTCCATCAATTTCCGGATACAGGATAGCATTGCAATCGGCCTATAAGAGTTGTGATCAGAAGCTGGTTTCCCTGGTTTTTGGATGGCGATCACCTTCACTTGCCTCTAATCCTGCGGTACAATGTTTTGTTCCAGGAACTTATTGAACAAGTTCAACAAGCGCCTCTTGGCATTGCCGGGTAGATTCTTCAACAAGTTGAATTTGATTCTATCTAACCCAGGCGCGTTATTGTTACAGGACAGGAGGGCAACTGAAAATTCTGCCATCGTGATTCTATCGCGTCGTGGCCCGGAGACGCATCACGAACAATGTTTTGCTCAGGAACAGAGTCCGGACATACTCTCCTGGAAAAATCAAATATCCACCTACTTGAAGACTCCTCGCTTTCGTTGACCGTTACGCGATTCCGCATTCTTCGGGCTGTGTTCCAAAGAGTGCTCATCGATGTCTCCCTCGACGTCTCGTTCACGAACCGACGCCAATATCCGAGTTTCTTTGCTTTAGCCAGGCTTTTAAGCTTGGTATCAAGCTCCGAATACCGTAAATAGTCGCCAGGTATACCTCCCTTCTGGTAGGCCAAAAACGCGTCGGATCTTTGCGTGTAGACATCGGAGCACTCTTGGTCCCACCACGGAGTGGGAGGCCGTTCTTTGATCGTTACGCCGGGATATTTCTTCGTTTGGGCTTGCAACGCGGCGTCGAGAATCAAGCCCGCGAGAAGGTTGTATTCTTCAAGTGGTGGATGATGTTGAATCGAATCGACCGCTTTTTAAATCATTTCCTCGTATAATTTCCAATCGACATTCCGTGTGAGGTCATACGGAATGTCAACTGGTCGCATGCGAGTTGACCCGTTATTAATTGAAATAAGAATAGGCAAATGGTCGCTACCGTGAGGATCGAGGATTACCTTCCATGTGCAATCCAACCGTAGCGACGTCGAACATAAGGATAGATCCAATGCGCTTGGGCGCGCAGGAGGTTTCGGGATACGTGTCATTTCGCCGTTGTTTAAAATAGTCATGTCGAAGTCATCGCAAAGGGTATAGATTAAAGAGAAGCGGTTATCATTGTATGGGGAACCCCAAGCCACACCATGAGAGTTGAAGTCTCCCAAAATCAAACGTGGCGAGGGAAGAAGTTCTATTAAATCAAAGAGCAGCCGTTGCCCAACCTGTGCTCTGGGAGGAATATATATTGAGGCAATACAAAGCTCTTTACCTTGTATTGTCATTTGACATGCGACAACTTCGATGCCTGGAATCGAGGGGAGGTTAATACGATAGAAAGAATAGCACTTTTTAATCCCTAAAAGTACTCCTCCATATGGGGTGTCTCGATCAAGGCGAATAATATTAAAATCATGGAAGTTGAGATCAACATTTGAAGTAAGCCAAGTTTCACAAAGGGAAAATGCATCGCATTTGTTTTTATTTATCAAAACTTTAAACGAATCAATTTTTGGTAAAATACTTCTACAATTCCACTGTAAGACAGAGATAGAATCCTTCATATACGCAGTTGAATTAGGCATCGAAGGATACAATCGCTGCAAGGAGGGGCCATTGGGCAGTCAACTGCTTCAAAAATGATCTAACTGTTGGGAGAAATGCTGTAAGAAAAATTTTAATTGGATCGGGTACATTGAAAGTTTCAAAAATCCAGTCCGTAATGTCAGAAAATTTCACTAATCCAGAGTTTGTTTCATCAACTGGATGTGCAAAAGGAGCAACTGGGGTTTTAGATGTTCCTGGCAGTGCTGGGAACTCCTTCAGGGACATTAAATTTGCAAGCCCAGGAGGAGTTTGCTTCGGTTTTTCCGCAGCACTGTTTGGTTTGCTTGTAACTTTCATTTCACTTTGAGAAACCTTAGGACCTTTTCTGGGAAGTTTAGGAGAGGAAATATTTTTCCTCTTTCTAGACTCCCCAGGATTGGCGTAAGATGTTCCCGCTGGTGAATCGTCAGAATCGGTTTCATCAGAGGACAACAGATCAAAGGGGTTTGATGTAATGGGAGAAGTGGTAACGGTCTTCTTCAGCATCTCAGCGTAAGAACGCTTCGAACGCTCTTTGAGAGACCTCTTTATTTTATCCCTGCGCTGCATGTACACCGCACATGTCGAGAGCTCATGCTGACTCTCCCCACAGTGAATGCATTTTTCAGCATTTTTACTGCAGGAATCATCCGCATGACTCTCCCCACACTTGCCACAACGTGCCTTATTGCAGCAGTAGGCGGCGGTGTGGCCTAACTGCTTACAATTCAGGCAGTTCATGACGCGAGGCACATATAATCGCACAGGGAGACGAACCCGGTGGATCGAGACGTGGCTTGGTAGCGCTGACCCGGCGAACGTAACTCGAAACGAGTCTGACGGGGTGTATACTGTTTTGCCACCGATGATCGATGCTGACCGCAATTGCTTGCAGTCGAGCATCTTTACATCGGGACAGGTTTTGTTTTTAAAGCACCCTTTGGCACTTGCCAGTATACACCCGATGGACAGACTCGAATCGGTTATGACACCGTCGATCTCCACGTCTCGTGCGGGTATGTAAACGCGATACTCGCGTGTGAAGAGCTCAGGGCAAGCTATATCGTTGGCCTCTTTCAGGTTACTGACCACGACACGGAGCTTGTTAGGCCGGACCTTGGAAATTTCGGTCACGCCCTTGTACTCCTTTGTCAGGTCTTTAGAAATCTGCAAGAGGTTCAACTGTTTCGATTTCGGTCCCGCCTTTGGCCGAAAATAGACAGTATAGCTGCCCTGGGCTCCGTCTGGGTAAAGCCTGGGGCGAGGGGGGACTGAAGAATGAACAGGGGAGGGGGTAACAGAAGGGTCAGGGTCAGAGGGGTTCGGGGATGGTGGCGCGGGAGGCGAGAGATCTACATCCATCCCGCTAAGTCTAGCGCACTAGCGCCGACAAGAGCACGTACCTTTTTACTTCTCCCTTCCAGTAAGGTTGGTTGTCCGATCGTTCGAAGTTGCAGCCGTTACAGCCAGCAGCACCAATACAGCAGCACCAAACAGCCACCAGCAGCGAGCCAGGTGTGAGTTCACTCCACACAGCGATACAACTCACTGTCAACTGATGGCTTCTTCTTTTTCCTCTTTTGTGTCTCGTCCACTGCTGTAGCACAATTCAGCCAGCAGCCAAATCGGCTTACGCACCAGCTGGTAGTCACGATGCGAAACAGTTGCACAAAGGCGCGACCTTGAACCCGGATTTATTTCACTCGACCAGGCAAACAATGCCAACACTTTTTCACACGTCTTTTGTTTTATATTCTATCGGAGCGATCACCGATCACACGTCCGATACTGATGCGTGTTAGGCATAGAAACAAATAAAGATATTAGGAGTGATATTCACTAGCAGCTGGCTTGAAATGATTGAAAAAAATTATGACCGTCTGATAAATAATAGCAAATGTACTCTGGGTGCTATCGGGATTAGAAACTTAAATTATGTTCAAAAGACATGGATTATCAATATCTTCATTTTGAGTAAGCTATGGTACATTGGGTAGATATTACCATCGGAAAAGCGTCATTTGGACGAACTCAAAAAAATTTGTTTTGAGGTATTTTTGGGGATCTCAAATTTTTAAAGTGGACTGTAACCAACTTTATCTGAGTTGCGAAAAAGGAGGGCTAGCTTTAGTTAATTTAGAGGAAAAAATGAAGGCTTTGTTCATCAAGCGAATTTTGTTCGACTCGAACAACATTTTGAAGAATCAAGACCATTTTTTGATAAAATGCCAATACACGCATAGGCTATCGCGAAACACTGCTGCTTGGATAAATCTTGCCATTGAGTACAATAATTTGGATTATTTAAATACCGTTTCGTTGATTTATGATTCCTTACTAGCTAAACATCCACATGCTCCAAAAATTAAAACCGAAATTTCCTAATGTTGATTGGGGCGCAGTTGGGAAATTTTAAGTATAAATGTATATAGTTCGGAAGCAAAATCTGTGCTTCTCCAAGTTTTTAATGACATTTTCCCAAATAATGAAGAATTAGCGAAATACAAAGTCACAGGGCAAACAGAACCTAGATGCGATATTTGTAATGAAGTTGACACTAACATGCATAGAATTAAAACTTGTACTTTGTCCCGCGAAATATGGAAATGGATAGAAGAAATTGTGAGCAATAAGCTATGTGTTAGAATAAAAAGTGCATCTGGAATATTCACTATGAATTTAGGAAACGGATGTCAAAAATTGGTAGCTGTGCTTTGGTTAGTTGCCGAAGGAATTTTGTATAATATGAACACTTTAGAAATGCCACAATTTTTGCCTTCAAGAGTATTCTTAGGAAACAAAGGTGGAATCAAAGAAGTTTTTATAAAAAAGTGGCTGGAAAGTATGCTTTTATATTTTAGTTTCTAGGAAATACTTGTGAAAACTGTAATTTATGTAATAAAAATTTTGATGTTCTTAATAAAAAAACTCCAGCTGTTTTTATATAAATATATTTCTCTAATGTATCGTAATAAGTTATATAGTTGTATCGAGCAATGGGTGCAAAATAAAACTTTAGTAGATGTCACATCCACTTTAAGAGTAGTTCAACTTAATATTCGAGGTATGAACATTATACCAAAATTCGACTGCGTGTAGGAACTGTTGCAACGATACCAGAGCAGAATAGATGTTATTGTTCTCTGCGAGACGTGGCTGAAATCTGATTGTACTCAATTATATAACCTGCCTGGGTTCAAGGGTGTATTCTCGTGCCGAAATGAATCTCATGGAGGTTTAGCCATGTTCATCAGGGATGACCTAAATGTTGAAGTTCGCCAAAATAGAACATTCGATGGATTTCATCATATACAGTCCCAAGTAACAATATTAGTTTTACGATGTACTTGAAGAAGTTTTGATTGCTTGTCCTTTAAAACAGGGCATACCGTGCTGGATCGAAACCCGTACAGTATCGAAATCCGTACACCTTGATGTTTTTCTTCAGTTTTAAGCATTACAAAAATGAAAACTCATATAAAAGTTACATGTACATGTCCGTTGAACTATTGGCTTTCTGTTAAATTGAACTATGCGCCAGTAGGCCATGAAATAAAAATATTAAAAATAAAAAATCAATCGTGTATCAGTTTCAGTTGTCATTTCGTCGCATCGTTAGAGATTTCACTAAGGAAACGTTCTTCAGATAAAAACGTTTTTCAAGTGGGATATAAGTGTTTTACTCTGTGAATCTTATTGAAATCGATTGAAAAGGTAAGTCTTTGTCATTTTCGAGCTGTGTATTGTCTGGTAAATAGTGCAAATTGTATTTATTCATCAAAAACTGTGCCGTACGGATTTTGATCCTTGTTAATCGCTTGAATCTAAATCCGTACAGCGTGTGTATCATGCATATTTTGTTGAACTTTCATCCTTTTTTTCAGCATTTTATGGAAGAAAACAAGCATAAATATACGGCAAACAATCCCGAAAGAGCTGTGACAGAAGTGCGCGAGGGAAAGTCGTACCGGGAAGCTTCGAGAGGTTCCGGCGTTCTAGTGACTACGATAAAAGAGCCGTAACTTATGGCTACGAATCTCAATCAAAAGGAGTTCCACCAACCTTCACTGCTGGAAAGGAAGATTTGGATCATGAAGTGGGGTATAGCAATCGGGAGGCCCGGGGCATTTGCCCCCTCCTTAAATCTGGGCCTGGAAGAAGGCGTCTTGCAGCTGGTAGTTGAGAAAAAATGTATGTTTTTTATGCCGAATCATTCAATTGGGACCTCCAGCTATTCCAGTTCTTAAATATCATTAAAAGAAAGCCGCATTTTCTGAGCAAAACTTGATTTTCAAAAAAAGTTTATCGTTTTCCTTCGATTTTTAGACGAAAAATAAAAAATTGCTCGAAATTTAGGGGATTTCAGCAGTTTTTTATTCTTCATTCAAAATTTGAAGGACAACGATAAACATTTTTTAACATGTTTTGCACATAAAGCTGCACTATTTCAGCTGATATAAAAATTAGAAAATCGTGTAAAACTTTAGGAACCAATTGACCGCCACAGTTTTTTTTTTGCTTAGTGTAGAATTTTATAAGAAGTAATTCTTACTCTACATGCTCAAATAAACAAATAATCAATAAATATAATATATTTATTCGTAAATTTAAAGATAAATTGAAGAATAAAATTCATTTACGTACTTCTATATCTATACGGATTTTGATTCACTGCTGTACGGTCTTTAATCCAGTCTATATCGCGTGCGTGCGGATTTCGATTCAAAAGTGTACGGATTTCGATTCAGACGAAAAACTGCGTACGGATTTCGATTCAAAACATGTTCTATTCAAACATGATTTTTTCGAGTTTCAGAGTAGTTTATATCATTTCGCTTGAAAATAGTGATAAAATATAAGTAGACCTATGAGTTAACATGTCAGTTTAAAGCAATATGTAATTTCTTGATTTTATATTACCCGTTGAAGATTATCATGAGCTTAAGTGTACGGATTTCAATCCAGCACGGTAAATCTTATTATTCTCACAAACTGCTACAAATCAGCCGTAAAATCCCCATAAGATCGAGGAGGCCCATGCTAGAAAAGGTACTCAAGAATAGTGTCTAAAGTTTGCTCAAAACTCTATATTTTTATCGATATGTACTCATGATGACATTCAGGAGTTACTCACAACCATGCAAAAACTGTAACAAATTTCGAGAGTATTATAAATCAGGTTCGCAACTCTTCTTTCTAGCCTATTTCGCTATGAACTGAATTTATTTTTTATTTGCATAGAACAATTTAGAAATCTATCTACTCTTTCTCCAAAATGAATATCATCGCAGTCGTTGAATAAAATAGGTAGATAAATCTACATGTATTTCCAAGTTCATATTTGTAAATTTTTAATTGCTACGATAAGTTTATACGTTATATGGCAAAAAAGTTTGTAATTTTTAACGCGCCATGATATTACTGGCAAATCAGTAATTTATTTAGAAAATAAAAATATATCTGAATTTTCGTTAAGTTCGGGTTTGCTGGACTATGGAACATTTTACTAAACTTTGTGTTCATCATGGTCAACAATCACTACTAAACTGCCAGAATTATTAGTAGCATTAAGAATCTCGGCCTCTTATTACCGTTTAATTACAAATGGCTATTAATTTGACGTAGTGAATCACAGTCTGTTCGCCATACTTGTCGTTGGTACTATTTTAATCCCTCATAAGACGGCTTCTAACTAAAACTTCTTGTGCAAGACTAATAAGATTTTTTTAGTATCTCGATAAGTTGGCATTTACTTGTTGCATTCACGAAGAAGAATACTTGCGCTTGACTAAAACTTGCTTGAACTTTTCAAGACAAACAAATTTTATCTGAGATTGCCCCTCTCCCGTTTGACAACTGTTTGTTTACAGTCAAGCACCATTTTTGTGATCATTGCTGTTGGAAAAGTCTTATTTGTAGCGATTTTAAAACAAGAAACAATGAATGGTTTAGAATTAACATCCGGTGTATTTTATAATTAGGGCCTTAAACATGAGCAAAATGAAGAAATACAACATATTGCATGAAGCAGGGGAATGAATACCATTTCTCTGTCATTCTCAGGTACAAGTCGGACTCGATTATCCGGAGACTCGATTATCCGGAATAAAAAATGTTTTGGTGTGCCAGATAATCGAGTCCGACCTGTATAGGAATTTCTACCATCTCATATTTCATTACCGTTAGTGAGTATTAAGTTTTTGCTGTTTTTAACACCAAATATACCCTTAAATGACTTGATTTAGTATGATTTAGGTTGACTTGATTTAGTATGAGTTAGTTGCTTAAATGAGCTGAAAAATGTTTGTTTATTTGAGATTCTTTTCTTTCACGAACGTTTTCTCTTCTATGAGATTAAATGGGTTTAAGAAAATTTTATGGGCACATTTTCAAGATAGATTCATCTTAAAGATAAGTACCATGAAACTATCGTAAAACTCTCATGAAGTTTCATAGAAGCTTCTCATCGGTATTTTGAAAGGGTATTGAGTGCGTTTCAAAACCGCACCTCAGGCTAATTATACTTATTGATAAAGGAGTTTTATGGAGGACTCTTCGAGTGTTCTTTAATTACTCTTGGGAACTCTTGATAAATAAAAACCACAAGTACTTATATGAGTTTATGATAAAACTCGATAGATTTAGTAATGTTTTGATAAAACTACTATGAAATATTAATAAAACTAAATCGTTTATGGATTGTTACTTGGGCTGCTAATTGGTTACGCACGGAAAACGAATAGATGTTCATGGATTGTATCGGCCACCAGCATTTGAGGCTAGGCGATTTTAAAGAGAACTTGAAGATATTTTATCAAACGATAAAAAAGGGAAGTGCATTCTAATCGGCGATTTGAACATCCCAACGAATTTATTATCCAACAATATTGTTCGAGAATACACAAGGCTGCTAACGTCGTATAACACACACGTAACAAATACTAATGTAACCAGACCTGCGAGTGGAAATATTCTCGATCACGTCGTATGCAGTGATTCTCTTGCTGATGTTGTCACGAATGAAACAATCGTTAATGATATTAGCGATCACTGTGTGATATTCTCCTCGTTCTGTTTCTCTCGCGCAAGTTCCATTCAATGTTTACAGAAGATAACACTGTGCTACAAATGAAGAAAAAATGCAAGAACTTCTGAAGTGACCTAGTGTAGGTTGTAGGTCTTGTTGAGTGCAACATCCGCTCATACTAGAAATTTTCCAAACACACCCAAAATCTGAAGTTATGGTCAAAATACGGTTTTTTGGACCTCAGCGCATATAATATTTTTTGACTCAGTCATTTATCAACCGATTTTCGATATTTAAGCAGTTTTAGAAAGGGAACAAATAGAGCTTTCAAAATATATACAGGTTTTTACTAATATCAATAAAATATGTTGAGTTATTTGAGTTTAAATCTAATTTTTTAGATCAATTTAATTTGAAATTTGCCGTCTATTTTTGTAAGAAACATACCACAAATATATTATAATTTTGAAAGTATATTCAATTCCGAATCAAACGAAAGAAGTTTTGTGGAAATCGGTTGATATTTGGCTAAGTTATATATTTTTTAAGAAAACCAGAATTTTTGGCTTTTAGCGCACAGCTATTCCACGGTGCTACAAATGATGAAAAAATGCAAGAACTTTTGATTTGACTTAGTGTGGGTTGTAGCTTTTGTCAAGTGTTACTTGCGCGTTTACTTGAAGTTGTTCAAATACCCTGAAAATTATAAGTTATGGTCAAAACCCTGTTTTTACCTTAGCTGACATTGTTATGTTTAATACGGTTATTTTTTAACCGATTTTTTATATTTTGGCTGTTTTGGGAAGACGAAAAATAGAGCTTTTGAAACATATAATATGTCTAAAAAGTTTACCTATATGTGATGAATAGTTTTGAAATAAATAAGATGGTTTATATTATTTTCAATTTTTTCCAAATTCATTCGCAATTTTTCACACATTTTTGTAATGAAGGAGCTTCAATTGCTGTAAAATTTGGAAAGTGCTTTTAAGTACCAAACGAAAATAATAGGTGTTGTTAATAAAAATCTGTTATAATTTGGCTGAGGAATGATTTGATGAAATCTAAGTATATGGTGGAAAACATCAAGTCAGCGAAATTATAGCAGATTTTCATAAACAACACTTACTGTTTTCGTTTGGCACTAAATATACTTTTCAAATTATACAAAAATGTATGAAAAATTGCGAATAAAGTTTGAAAAATTTGAAAATAACATGAACTGTCCTATTTATTTTGAAACTATTCATCACATATGGGTAAAATTTGAAAAAAAAATATAAACCATCCTATTTATTTTAAAACTATTCATCACATAAAGGTAAACTTTTTAGACATATTTATATGTTTCAAAAGTTCTATTTTTCGTCTTTCCAAAACAGCCAAAATATAAAAAATCGGTTGAAAAATAACCGTATTAAACATAACAATGTGAGCTAAGGTAAAAACAGGGTTTTGACCATACACACTACCAAAAAATGAAATTTACAACTAATACAAATGAAAGCACATAACGATTTCTAGCACATAAAGTGAAAAACATATACAATTTCACACCGTAAATCATGTACAATACAGAATCGTTTTAAGACATGTAAATTTGTACGTTAATTGATATAAACTTAAAGCTTCGAATATAAATATGCATGCAAATTCACAATATATTCATTTACTTTGCATGTGATTATAATGCCACACGGAATATTACGTGGTTTCCAATGCTCCATTTATGTGCATTTAAAGTAATGTAAATTTTCTTTACTGTGTAACTTATAATTTTCAGGGTATTTGAAAAACTTCAAGTAACGCGCAAGTAACACTTGACTAAAGCTACAACCCACATTAAGTCACATCAAAAGTTCTTGCATTTTTTCATCATTTGTAGCACCGTGAAATAATTGTGCGATTGAACCCAAAAATTCTGGTTTGCTTAAAAAATATATAACTTAGCCAAATATCAACCGATTTCCACAAAACTACTTTCGTTTGATTCGGAATTGAATATACTTTCAAAATTATAGTATATTTGTGGTATGTTTCTTACAAAAATAGACGGAAAATTTCAAATTAAATTGAAAAATTGTGTGAAAATATCTAAAAAATTAGATTTAAACTCAAATAACTCAACATATTTTATTGATATTAGTAAATACCTGTATATATTTTGAAAGCTCTATTTGTTTCCTTTCTAAAACTGCTTAAATATCGAAAATCGGTTGATAAATGACAGAGTTAAAAAATGTTATATGCGCTGAGGTTCAAAAAACCGTATTTTGGCCATAACTTTAGATTTTGGGGGTGTTTGGAAAATTTCTAGTATTAGCGAATGTTATACTCAACAAGACCTACAACCTACACTAGGTCACTTCATATGTTCTAAATCGCTGAAGCACAGTGTAATCATTAACTATCAAAAATTGAATGAAAGCTTTCGTATATCCATGCGTAACCTTTGCGTATCATACAGCGAATGAAAAATTGGTCTTTGTAATCGACAGTTACAAAAAAGCTTTGAAACTTTGCAGTAAAGTAGTGACAGTGCAAGCAAAACTCAAAAGCCAGTGTCCCTGGAAGACGCTAGGTTTATGGAAGCTTATTAAAATTAAAGAGAACATGCTGGCAAAAATAAGACGAAATCCATCTGATAATAGAGCACAACAATTAGTGACACACCTTTCCAAGCTACTGAACAGAAAAAAAGCACAGTGTAAAAGAGAATGTAGGGGAAGGGGGGGCGGCAAGACCAGAAGACTGCTTGGAAATTTATTAACGACATTTTGGGTAAACAAGGATCTAGCAATCATCAGACTGTTATTGATATAAATGGGCATCCAATCACCGATATTGGCGATATTTGTGACGCATTTAACAAGTTCTTCAGTGACGCTGGAGTAAACTTAGCGAATGGAATCAATAGTGATCGTGATATTCGTAAATTTGGAACTTTAATACCTGAGGCAACTTCAATGTTTCTGACTCCAACTACCGCAAACGAAGTCATATTGTTGATCAGCAAGATGAATTCAAGTAAGGCAGGAGGTCCGGACAGCATTCCAGTATCGTTTATCAAACTTCACCACGATTTATTCACCCCGCTGCTAGTTGAAGTATTTAATGAGATTATCTCAACTGGTGTGTTCCCGGAGTGCCTCAAGCTAGCCCGCGTTGTACCTGTTTTTAAATCTGGCGATATGCTGAATCTCTCAAACTATCGCCCGATCTCGACTTAATCAGTGCTCGACAAAGTTATCGAAGAACTTATTGTAACAAGAATTGTTGAGTACACTAAACATCTCAATCTACTTTACGCGCAACAGTATGGCTTTCGATAGGGTTCCAATACGTTGGCCGCTCTTGACAAAAGAAAAATAGTAGGAGCTCTTTTCATAGATTTAAAAAAGCCTTTGACACAATAGATCATGAGCTTCTGTTGAAGAAACTGGATAATTACGGAATTCGAGGAGTTGCAAATTCATTGATTCGCAGTTATCTAAATGATCGGAAACAATATGTCTCAATTGGAAACCATGAAAGTTTTCCTCGCCCAATAACCATCGGAGTACCACAAGGCAGTAATTTGGGGCCAGTGCTGTTTTTGCTCTTCATAAAAGATATTTGCCAATTGAAACTCAAAGGCAAAATTAGACTTTTCGCCGATGATACTTCTCTATTTTACCAGCACGATATTCATGTTTTAAACGAATACTTCAACTCGAATGTACTTTCTTTGAACCTGACGAAAACAAAATACATGCTGATTCATTCACCTCAACGGCGTATAAACGAACACCCGCAAATAATAATTTGTAATCATACTATAAACAGGGCTAGTAGCGAGTCACTTTTTAGTGACTTTGTCACTATTTTGAGCCTAGTCACTAAAAACTCACTATTTACACTAAAAAGTCACTAAAGTCACTATTTTACGACAAAATGGTCACTAAAGTCACTTTTTTAGCTTTAAATATATAAATTAACTATTGTTGTATTGCAACATACTTTAGAAAGCATGCTTCTCAGTCACAGAATATTTGGACAGTTCGGTTTGTAAGGCATTTTTGTTAACTTTTTCATCATAGAAGTTTCATGCCAGGCAATATTTTCAAATTTCTCATCGAAGTGAACAGTGCAGAATAGTTACGAACGAATTGTCTAAGAGCTGCAAAGGAATGTAAAGGTTCATTCAACAAGCTACTCGCGTCTTACACCAGTGTTGTGCGTGAAATTACGTTTGAACATAGTTTGATTTGCTTGTCTCAAATCAACTGTTCCTCCTGGTTGAAGTGGATTCAAAAATTTCGAGCTTATATTGTGCATAGTCGTGTTGAGGTCTCAATTCGTAGGATCTTGCATTCAATCATCCGAACCTACCGGTGTTTACCAGATACCATTTCGAAATTCCATAATGATAACCCGTTCTACGCATATTTTTCCCATGCTCTTGATCAAACAAACGAGTGTTTAGTGGGACGAATTTGATAAGAAAATATCAAGTGGGTTAAATATGCATGGAAAATCATTGATGGAACAAGCAGGCTTAGTATTGTTTTTGTAGATTTTCGGAACGAACAATGCTATTTTTAATATATTTTGAAAAAACCCCTCCCTTAGTTAGCTTAACCAACTTCAAACGCTTTTCGAAGCTGTCATAGGCGGCACGGATTCCCAGATTTTGTGGATAACCGCTTCAACCGTTTTACAAGTTGGAGATTTTGTAAAAAAAGTTTATTGAGTTGAGATCAGGTGAACTTAACGGCAATTTATTTCTATTCAAAAAGTCTCTCGACTTGTCCCTATACCAACCTTGAGTCAAGTTCGCAGTATGCGCTGATGCACCGTCTTACTGGAGCATATAGTAATTAGCTCTGAAGAGTTTTTGAAGACACGGGGTAACGTTTTTTTTCCAAAACTACCGTTTTATAATAAACAGCTTTAAATTCGGCGTCTTTGTAAATGAAAATCAGAGGAAGTTTACTCGCTTGCAAATTGCTCTCGAGACCATCATTAAAGCTGTACTCTGAAATCGAGGGACACTCCTTTAGGACTCTGAAATGTTGTCTCTTGCTGCTGCCCACATTCGATTGTTTTGTGTAACCAGTCACACTTCAGGCCAAACATTTTCTTATCAGAAACAATGAACTCGCGAACAGCGAGCCTTATTTCAACGACAGAATTTTCAACGATCCCCCAAAAAGAATGTTTCCTTGTATTTTTCGATGGTTTAATAAACGAAATCTCGCCTAGCTTCACATGATTTGAGATGTTTGAATATTGTGCAAGGGCAGTCACTGACCAAAAATCGTTTTACTACGACTTTCCGGGTTTGTTACATCGCACATCAAGAACTAAATACAACTGACAGACCACCAACACACCAATGCGTATTCGAGAGTGCATACATTCGTTCACGTACTTTCATTAACACTTATAACTCGAAAACTTGTATTCGAATATATTGAACAAGGTGTTATTACAACCATTTCAATGTGAAATTATGATACAGATTTTAGTTATTTTCTACGAGAACAAATCATTGCACATCCTATGTTCTAAAGACATAAATTTCAGATAAAACTTAATTCACTTATGGTTCAACAATAAATTTCAAACCCTCTTTTGTATATTTTTGGTCACTATTTTGTCACTATTTAGTCTCTATTTGGTCACTATTTTAATGAAAAAAGTCACTTTTATCTTACTCCAAGTTCGCTACTAGCCCTGTTTATTTGAAATCAATTTTGTTAAAATCGGTTGTGTAGTTTTTGATATAATGATGTTTAATGATTTTTACATTTTGATACATAACCTCTAAACTAAAAATCCGATTATAATTAAATTGAATAGGGTCTTATATGACAACAAGACCTTTTATTTGCAATTAATATCATGAAAATCGGTCCAGCCATCTCTGAGAAAAGTGAGTGAGAATAACAATCGGCACAGTCGAGCTGAGTCGAGTGATATATGCCATTCGGCCCTTTGGAGCACCTTTATATCTTCGGTTTTGCAAGTGATTGCTATACCAATAATGATAATAAATAATAATAATAATCAATAATAATAAATAATAATAAATAATAATAACAAATAATAATATTAAATGATAATAATAAATAATAATAAATAATAATAATAAATAATAATAATAATGATGATAATAATAAATAATAATAATAAATAATAATAATAAATAATAATAATAAATAATAATAATAAATAATAATAATAAATAATAATAATAAATAATAATAATAAATAATAACAATAAATAATATTAAATAATAATAATAAATAAAAATAATAAATAATAATACTAGGGTATCGAACGTGATTTTCTTCGGCAGTTTTTCTGCAGCAATCATATGCAGAAGGGGCCGAAGCAAACTACTGGCGAAGACGTTCGATACCCTGAATAATAATAAGGCTGATACAAATTTCGAATTCTTTTTATGTCCAAGGTTATCAAAGTTAGCAGAGTGGGTGGCAAAAAATAAATAACACCGAGACGAAAAAAAAAGAAATATCTTTGATCAAGGTTTGTGTGCAAGTTATGACGTTTGTAACTAGCACTCAAATAAATGTTGAAAAATAACACTTTATTATTAATATAATTTATTTCGCTTGCCTTTCGACGACACTCTTGCTGTCACCTGACTTGTTTGTTGCTAAATTAAGCATTTATGTTGTCGGAAAACCAATTAAATGAACAAAACGGTTTGAGCTTTTTTTTCTTCCCCTCGAATATTGAAGATTTTTGAAGGGGGGGGGGGTCTGAAATAAAATGAAAATGGAATTTGTAACGGCCTAATATATAATAACAATTAATAATAATGATAAATAATAATAATAAATAATAATAATAAATAATAATAATAAATAATAATTATAATAAATAATAATAATAATAAATAAAAATAATAAATAATAATTATAAATAATAATAATAAATAATAATCTACTATATAAAAATGGAATTCCGTAACGCTTGATCTTATTGATATTATTCCCTCAGTCTCTAAGGCGTACAGTAATCAGCATCATTTTGAATCGTTCTAAATCAAAAATAAAAAGCGGTAACATGTCGGTTTTCTAATATGAAAATGTTCGCTGATGTTCAGGAAAGACATTTGAGAAAAAAAATAGGTATCCACTTACAAAACTTGAGATATTATTCACAAAACTACGTAAAACATGCGAAACTATGACTTTTTATACTTATTTCGTCTCCAAATCGGAATTCAAAGCGATGACATATCATTCATTTTTCATTAAAATGTTTATTAATGTTCAGGAAAGACATATGAGGGAAAATATTTAGTATTTCATTACTAAACTCGAGATATTATTCACAAAACTACGTAAAACATGCAAAATTATCACTTTTTATACTTAATTCGTCTCCAAATCAAAATTAAAAGCGATGACATGTGATTATTTTATTCAATAAAACGTTCGTTGATGATTAAGAAAGACATTTGAGAAAAAATCACAGGTATCTGATTACTAAAACTTGAGATATTATTCACAAAACTAAGTGAAGCATGCAAAATCATGACTTTTATGCTGAACTTGCCTCTAAACCAAAACTCGAAGCAGTGATTTGTGATTTTTACTATAATAAAATGTTCGTTGTGTTTAGGAAAGATATTTGAGAGAAAAATAATAGGTATCTAATTATTTGAAATTTAAATATTTTCCACAAAACCACAATGCAAAACCATAATATTTCAGGCTCAATTTGTCTCTAAATCAGAATTCAAAGCGATGACACGTGATTTTTTTCAATAAAATGTTCGTTGAAATTCAGGAATGACACTCGAGATAAAAAATAGTTATCTGATAACTGAAAAAAGAGATATTATTCACAAAACTAAGTAAAACATGCAATATCATGAATATTTTGGCTCAATTTGCCTCTAAATCTTAATTCAAAGCTATGATATATGATTTTTTCCATTAAAATGTTTGTATTTGTTCAGGAAAGAGTTTTGAGTAAAAATAACAAATTTTTGATTACTGAAAATTGAGATATTTTTCACAACACTACGTTAAACAAGCAAAATCATGAATATTTGAACTCAATTTGCCACTAAATCGAAATTCAAAGCTATGATTATTGCTGATAGTTGAGATATTACTTTAAAAACTACGTATGTTTGAAGATGATTTTCTGCATACAGAAAAACACATTAAAATACTCTTTTCAAAATTTATATATATTATACATATAATACATGCAAAATTTTGACTTTTTGAGCATGAGCTAAATTTTTTTTTCAATAAAATGTTCGTTGTTTCTTCAACATCTGCAAATATGTTCTTGCAGAAGAATTTTTATGTTTTAATTTGGTGCGAGTCGAGCAGAAAAAAATTACATTTCTGACATAACATTTCCACATAACATTTTCCAAAAAAACGACTTTTGGTTTCAGGAAAATAATCTAAAGTGGTATTTGGCCAACCATTTCAATACTTCCGAAACTTTCGAACTCCATGCGTCATTTTGATATCCGAAATGGCGACTTCCAGTTTCTGTAAAACATTTCCAAATCACAAAATGCAATCCAATATGGGTATTTCCGTTCTGTGCGTTCTCAGAATGTTAAAGTACTTGAAGTGATGTTGGACGTATAAGATGTGAAATATTTTTGAAGTGAGTTGTGCTATTAATTCAATGAATTATAAAAAATGATTCCTAATTTTAAAACTTCAGTTCGTGTTTGCACTTCGTAAGATAAAGACGTGTTATTGAGAGCTATTATATCACTTTTCTTGTCTATAACGAGACTTCGGCTTCTGTTTTTAAAACAAAAGAAGGCCTGAATTGTAAAAGGCAGCTTAACAAAAATGGGTGATATCAGAGTCAACTCTTTGCGGTTGAAGTTCGAGCGTGGAAGTGCGGAGCCATCCGACGCAGATATTTTCGCATTCATGAAGGTAAAGATGAAAATACCATGTGAACGTCCATGTGAACGTTAACTATGTCGGTGATCATCAAATTCAAGACAAATGAAGAAATGAAGCGTACCCTGGATCGTTTACCGGGAACAATGGAGTCCGGCTCTAACGAATATCAAGGCTGTAAAGTTAAACTATCGGCAGCAAACGTGGTGGTCAAATATGTCAGGCTGTTCGGTCTAGCACCAGAAGTCGAGGATCGAGAAATCTGGAACGCGATGAGCAAATATGGGAAGATTCAACGGATGGTAAGAGAGAAATATGGAGTCGAAACTGGATACCCGATCTGGATATCAGTGCGTGGCGTGTACATTGAAGTAAAGGAGGGCGAGGAGACACCAGCGACGATGCACGTGCGAAACATGTCTGCACGGGTGCACTACGAAGGCATGGTCACAAAGTGCTTTGTATGTGGAAGCACAGAGCATCTAAAAGTTGATTGCCCCAAAAAGCGTACAGTCAACGATCGCCTTATTGGAGAGCAGAGTAACTCATACAGCGCAGTTTTGAAGAGAATGTAGGTTAAGTCAAGGTCTACAACCGATGAAACAACAAGTGGAAGCGAAATTAGAAGAGAGATGACCAATCTGAATAATATGTTCCCGGCGATCTCCACGAAGAATAGAAACCATGTCGTAGGTGGCAGTGCGACGAGCGGAGAGGAAAAGGGAGCGCAGCGTTTGATCGTGACCGTTGAACACCCGAAAGCTATAGAACAACAAGAGAGACAAAGCGAGACGGGAGCAATACCCAAGGCAACAGGTTCCAGACGGGACAGTTCGTCAAAGCGCGACAGAGAAATCGAGTCACAAAGTAGTGGAGGAGAGGATGGTGGTGATGGTATGCAAACCGATGCAGGAATCGGCTTGGACACGACAACGATATCTTCGACGATAACCGGTGCGCAGCGAGTAACAACAAGAAGTCAATCCAAGTTACGGAAAGTTAACGGTAAGGGGAAGGGTAAAATAGTAGGAGGGTGGTATCCAAGACACGACCGCATGACGTTGACTACCGTATTCTTATATTCCATTGAAACAAATAGTAGAGGAAATTGCAACGCTTCTATTACAAAACTTCGAGCAACAAAAGGTGCCAGTTGCCGATTATTCTTGTTTACTGGTTAGTCCGTCCAGAATTCCAGAGAAAAGAACTGGCAGCACGTCCATCATCAAATGATAGGAAAAAGATCGCTCCGCTCATTTGATAGTTTTTCAAAGAAATTTTGCAATATAAATTATGTTTCATTTGCCGAAGTGATTCGGGATGATCCATCGCGTGTGAAAAAGAAATTATTTCATATATAAGATGATCGGATCGTGGTGAAAAGTGACCCAGAAGATATTGGCATGTTGGCATTTGTGTTTTGTGGTTGAAAAGCAGTGTTTGTTGATAGGTGCGAAAAAAGTGATCACCGCAAAAGCAGTGTATTCTACTGAGTGAATGAAAGAGATGGAGAGATTTTGCTTTGAAGCGGAGACACAAACCCATGAACGCTGAAAGCGTTTGCATATTGATGCCGATATCATCATACAGAGTGTGGCAGCAAGGGATGAGTATCTTTGTAAATTAAATGCTTTCGTAATAATTTGAAGCGATATCTCACCACCACTTGCACACGTATTCAGTTAAAGTATATGTGAATTTTTTATTCTTTGCCAGCGTGCCCAGCGGTGGGGAGACAATGTTGCGATTTGTGATGCAAGTGGTAGGAAGTGGCAGGATAGTTTTTGTTTTAAACTCTAATTAGGCCAAGCCGCGAAGTACATATACGGGGACGAATGGAGTCAGGATAGTTGTTTACGAACTAAGCCCTTGCGTGAACGGTGCATTTTAGAGGTGCTGCCAGGTCGGGGCGGGGTGAGTGGAGTGGGATTTTGGCAGCAGTTTGACTGCGGCTGGAGTTGGCACTGGAATGGGAGTGAAGTAATACCAGTGATACCAGTTTTCAGGATTTATCTGCAAGACGCAGCCTATGTTTTGTACAGATTCATACTGAAATGCAGATATTTTCAGTTAAATTTGAATTTTGTGCCTGAGTTGGCTGCTTTCTGCGCAGACTTTCTCAAAAGGTTTGTTGTTTTGGCGGACTTTAGCCTGAGCAAGTATTTTTTTTTTTTAATTTTGAACAACGGTTCATTTCGGAGGATGTTTTTTTTCTGTTCATTTTCGAGCTGTTACAGTCATTTTTACAGCTTATCTGATATCTAAATGCGACATGGAATATAAAATATAAGTAGGGTTTATCGAATCATTTTTAATATATCCGAGATTCAAATAACTAAAACTTAGACATCATTTTGTGGGCATTTTGTCAAGTTTCATTTAATTACTTTCCTAGCTTTGAGACGAATCTTGATGACAATTTTTAAGTGACTATTTTGAAGTCTCGTAAGTCGGGGTGACAAAAAGCAATGTCGACCGTATTCTGATAGTGACAATATCGGCATTTCAAGATCATTTATCTTGTCCCATATGGATCTTTTCTTTTTTTTTGGAATTTTTGGCTCGGAATGCATGGAATTCTACTTAACGTGTGAGGAAAAAAATCCAAACAACTTTTGAATTGGTCTGCGATTTTGAAGTGCTGCACAAATCGAAAAATTCTTTTCCACAAAATGAAGATCAACTTTTATACAACTGGTAACACGACTAGTCGATTCTGTCAAGTGACGATTAGTTGGGAAAAAGGCGTGGTCGGAAGAAGATCGTCGTGAATTTTTGTGAGCGAAATGAAGAAAAATCTAAAAGTGAAGTGTTCCACTTTTCTAAAGATCTTGGATATAGATAAAAACAGTTATATACATTATTGACAAACTCTTCAAGAATGAAAATACCTTCAAATAAAAATCTGGTTCCGGACAAAAATGCACTTTGAAAGAGTGCAAAGTTCGAGCGAAATTAAGGGCGGTCGGCGTAATCATATCGTGAGCTGGGCAATAAATATTCGATTGATTCAAAAACGGTGAACAAGTATCTGCATGAAATAGGTTTAAAACTTTAAATATAAGTACCCTAAAAATTACAAAGTAGTGTTTTGGCCAGTCCTTGCATTGTCAATTTATGCTAATGCAACTTTAGGGAATTTGCGGCAAGGCAATATCGGGTTTATTCCAAAAGAAAACAATCCTCAAAATGTGCCACAGCTGCAGTCTATTGAAACTTTCTGAGCAAATTTGAAGCGAATGGTCTACCATAAAAGTTACAGAGCAAAAAACGTCGATTGTTTGATAGAAAAATCGAGAAGGAGCTTAAAACACTTGAAACATCCGGAATTCAGGAATCTATAAATCAAGTACCCCAGAGGATCAGGAAATCAGCGCGATGTGGAGCTGAGTTTTTCCTATGAGGTTTGTTAATGAGTTACATTACTTGAATTAACAAACAAGTATAGGAAAATAAGTTGCGCAAGATTTTAATTTGGAATTGAAAGTTTGTTCGGATTTTTTTCCTCATACGTTAATATTGGATTTAACGGGTAAGTTAGCTCATTCTTACACACATTAGTAAGCTTGATGAACACGTTCTAGTTACCATCACGCGCGCGTTGTTATGGTTTGGCCCAGTATGATTATTTAAATACAAAATTTTCAGTATTCAAAGATCATGCGATGGAATTGTATGATGTCCAAGTTAGTCTTATGGCGCACCAAATCACGAGCAATATTACGCTCTAAAATTTTTGTTTTTGGTACAACGGCCAATTATTTGCGTTCGGCTTGCGGTTGTGTGGGGTTTGGAGGTTTGTGTGTGGAAGTCAAGTTTTTCGCAAATAAATAATAGGATGTGCTCGTTTGGCAGTTATAAATCTTCAAACACGCTCACTTTAACAAGAAAGATTAGGCAGTTTTACAAAATAGTTAAAAAATAGTTAGAAAATTTAATATCGCGCTCGACAAGTATTTGATCGTATCGCCGACCCTGCCCTGACTGGTCGGTTAAGGACATTTTACCTAGTTCTATTGTTTTATGATTTTCCTAGCTTTTGGACAATTGTAATACACATACGCAATTTTTATTTAATTTTACTGTAACTGTTTTGGTCTGGCTGACGATAATCCACGACAACTGAATTTTGATTGCGATTGTTTTGGCAATTTGTTAATAAACTTTATTTTGTTTGATATGCATACTTGCATTTTTCCTAGTTTTTAGGCTTTGAAGGCATGAAACTTTGACAGTTTCTATACTCAGTAGGTATCTTAGTTTATTTATTATAAGAGTGAACCGGTGTGAAACACCGTGTCCCTGTGCGTCTGCGTCGTAGAAGGGAATAGTGCTGCCATGCATAACGCTCTGGTGTAAACGCGTCTTCGGCTTGGTTTAGTTAAGCACATCTAAGGGTTTCTAGAGTGTAGTGACTTCCCGATGTGTCTTAAGATATTTATTCATGTCTAACATTGACCGTTTAGTTCGAGACTGCCTGTTCGTTGGTCTTATTTAATCACGTTTCAAACCGGATAAATATCAAGATAAACTTAATAACTACGCGATGTATATCTTCTTAAGGACCGCGTCTACCGAAGTGCGCTTGCTTTCTTGAAGCTATTCAGGAATAATATTCGACACTTATATACATACTTAGCTGCTTCGGATGATATATGATTTTGTCGCGCGTCATTCGCATAGGATCGCGGTGTTTGACAAGAAAGATATTCCCGCAATGAGCAAGCTCTGCGCGCAGCGTCGTTCGATTACGTCAAACATCATGGAGACATGATAACATAAACCGTTCTTTCCGCCGCAGTAATAGATTTAGAAATAAACTCGGTCTTGGGCAGTCCGTTTAGCCGGAGATCGTTCACCAATTGTTTTGATATAAGCGTGTCGTAAATCCAAGTAGGTTTCGTTTGGTCAATAAATATCTTGAATAATCTCATGGCTACGCAAAGTATACCTTTGAAAGAACCACGTTTATCGAAGTGCGTTTCTGCGTTTCTAGTACTCAGGATTGGCCTCCTTACGAGTTGTTGTTTTAAATCAGACCCACATCGCGTAGTCTAATATGCGTGGCTCCAATAACATTAAATTGTGAAAATCGGTATTAAATAAATAAATGTAAACAATTTTGTGCTACCTTGAAATTAACCATGCACACCTGTGCACGGCACCAAAGGCATTGATAATGTCTCTTGGTCTAAACCGATACCAGATATAAATAAGCTAGTTGTGTTTCTCTAGTCAGCCGGCTGACTATAGAATAAACCGGAAATAGCTAAAAAGAAACGGATAGGAAGTATATGTATGATCGCATCACTTATCAAAGTGAATCCTGATCCAACGAGCCCTCCCCTACTAACAAAAACCTGCTTCCTGTGACCTTTGTGGAGATGCAGAGGTAAACACGGTCTCCAAATAGCAAGGGTCACACTAACATCCCTTACCTCTTCCCACCTGATTGCAAGGACGTGGCCGGCGTCGTTATTGATCCTTTAAAGTATTGAGTCACTAAAACTTTTACAATGAGAATGGTCGGTCACACCCAACCCCACAGTTGATTCACTGTACAATTTTACTGATTCGGATCAATCACGGAGTGCAACCATTGATATGTGCAGTCAGTCAAGCTAAGCTAAGCTAAGCTAAGTCCATCCAGGATTCCAGACATTTTAGTATTTTGCAGTAGCCATGTACTACTAACAGCCACTAGCATTACGGGTGAAACCGGCACGAGATGACCGGTACTATTTTGTCTTTTCTCTTTCCAGCTGCTAACACCTAGCGTCCGTATGTAACTGGTACGGTTTAGTAATGAAACCGATGGGGTGAAATGTTCGAACGGTATCTTTTATACCAAGGCTTCGTCAGTTAGTTACAAGGAAAAATTTTTTCTTGAAAGCTGTGCCGGCCGCTGTCGTAAAATTAACACCAAAAAAAAACATGCATATTTGCAAGATTTTTTCCACTAGCAACAGCATTTTTGAAAACAGAAAATTCAATTAGCCGCTTCTATTACAAAACTTCGAGGCACCAAAAGGTGCCAGTTGCCGGTTATTCTTGTTTACTAGTTAGTCCGTCCAGAATTCCAGCCATTTTAGTATTTTGCAGTAGCCATGTACTACTAACAGCCACCAGCATTACGGGTGAAACCGGCACGAGATGACCGGTACTTTTTGTCATTCCTCCTTTCAGCTGCTAACACCTAGCGTCTGTATGTAACCGGTACGGTTTAGTAATGAAACTTATGCGGTTTGATTGATTGATTTCTTTAGAAGGGACTTTAACCCCAAACGGTCATGCGTCCCTCTGCTTTGCTTGAGGAGAAACAGTCTCTTATATAGCCTAAAGACATACGCTGGATGATGGTGGCTTCTCAAACCTGGCGGTGCCACACGCGCTATAAACATGCACACGTGCTACAGACATGCATACACGCCATAAACATACACACACGCTATATAGCAAGCCACACAACTTATATATTAGGGACACACGCTACAGATATTCACACACGTTATGTGCACACACCCTATATATGCATATGCTGGATGATGGTGGCATCTCAAACCACCTGGTGGTGCGAGTCTCTTTCAGTTTCGGGTTGTATTCACCCAACGATATCTGAATCGGATTACCGCTGGTGGGGCCCAACTCAGATCGAAGGGAAGCCGAACTGAAAGAGGTAAGAACTGCAGCTAACCACTACCACCGCCGCTGTTGCCCGCTGCTGATCCACTTCGCCTACTGCCATCGGTATTGATGTCCGCTGCTGTTGCCTGCTGCTAGTAAACTGAACTGATGGGGTGAAATGTTCGAACGGTACCTTTTATACAAAGGCTTCGTCAGTTAGTTAGAAAAAAGGAGGAGCTAAGTAGATAATGAATTGACAAGGAACGTAAATAAACATCGGAAACAGAAAGTGACAACAACAATAACAACAAAGTCAGATCGATTGTATCCGTTAGTATCAACTGTGCTTGGGAAGAGAGGTAGTGATTGGCTGCGCGGTATGATTTAGACAATCGATATTAATTACCAATTTTTCAATAGTGTATCTCAAACAATAGTTTGTTTTTGTTACATAAATAAAACCGTAAAAGAATTTCTGATCGATTGATGCCAAAACCTCGAAAACCTGATTATAAATGAATGAAAAATAAGCGCTCAAAACCTGACCACTTTTCCCTGGTTTTCCCTGGTTGAATTACTAGATTTTCAAATTCAGGTACCTAACTTCGATATAGACGTTAGTCAACGTCAAAAATGAACTCTGGTGAACTTGGAGATAATGAGGAAGTAGATATAACTAGTGGAGATGACGCATTTCCTTAAAAAATGAATTTGGTTTTCAAAGTAGGATCAGTTAACTTGAACAGTACGTCAAACACAATCAACAAGTTTCTACTCCGAGATTTCATTACGAATAATGGTGTTGACATTCTCTTCTTACAAGAAGTTGTCTTTTCAAATTTTTCGTTTATTCCATCTCACTCTGTTTTGCTTAACACCGATGGATCTAGCTCAGGAACTGCCATTTTAATAAGAAAATCGTTTCACTTTAATCAACCCTTATTGGATCCAAGCGGGAGAATTTCTTCAGTAATAGTGAACGGCGTGAACTATGTCAATGTGCATGCATTTTCTGGTACTAACAGAAGGAAGGAGAGGGAGAATCTGTTTATCAACGATTTGTCTGTACACCTTGGAAAATTTGGGAAAAGGGTCGATGTCGTTGGCGGTGACTTTAACTGCATTTTGAACTCGTTTGATGCCAATGGTTCAACTAAAAAATTTTGTCCTGGACTAAAGAAAGTAGTGGAAATGTTTAAATTAAAAGATGTTGCACTACACATGAAGAAGAATTGCTTCACTTTCATTAGAGGAGATAGCTCCTCTCGAATAGATAGGTTTTATACACCAGCTGTCTTTCTGGAGAATGTTATTTCTTTTACGACTTTGCCTTTGGCCTTTTCTGATCACTGCGCGATCTGTATGACAGTGAAATGTTACTCTGAGGACCTCCCTATTACAGGCAGAGGTTATTGGAAAATTAACAGCTCTTTAGTTAGAAATGAACAGGTAAATGTTAGAATGGTAGATTCGTATGATCAATGGAAAAACCGCGAATGCTATTTTTCTGATAAGAGCAGATGGTGGAATGATATAGCCAAAAAAAAAATCAAACACTTCTATAAATCTGAAAGTTTTGCTTTAAACAGCCGAATACAGAACGCGAAGAGCTATTTTTACGGGAAAATGAATAAGTGGATGGAAAAACAAAATGCAGGGGTGGCAACTCTTCTGGATATCAAAATGATCAAGTCTAGATTGATTGAGATCGAATCTGAAAGGCTGACACATCTTGGCTACAGCTTACCGGAATCAAGTTTTTTTTAACGGTGAAGTAATAAACATTTACCAAGTCGCAGCGCAGGTAAAGAGGTTGCAGAATAGCAAACAGTTGAGATTGAAGAATGGAAATGTTTTTGTTACTGATCCTGGTACGTTGAAAACATTAGCTGTAGATTATTTTTCGAAACTGTTTTCGGGTGACAGAAATGCTTACGTAAATATTGATAGCGAAGATCCAATAAACTAAATTAGACATATTCTAACAGATCAGGATAGGAATAAACTGATGGAGGAAATCACAGAGGCCGAGCTATTATCGATTTTGCGTCGGTGTTCTAGAAAAAAATCTCCAGGGCCAGATGAGCTGACCTATGAGCTTTACATTAATAACTTTGACTGTTTCAAGACTAATTCAATTTACATCTTCAATGGTTACCTTGCTGGTACCTTTAAGCCTCCTTCAAGTTTTACAGATGGATTCATTATGCTTATCCCGAAGAAAGGAAGCAATAGTAACTGCTTTGATGATTATCGCCCCATAAGAGTATTGAATTGCGATTATAAGCTCTTCACGAAAATCATTGCTGAAAGGATTAAAAACATTCTAGGAAAGTTAATAGGACCAGTCGGCATGTATTACCAACATGTCGTGCATAAACAATTTAAAAGACGTTAGACAGATAATATCCAGATCATGCGAGACAAAACGGTTTAAAGGTTGTATCGTTAGTATGGATTTAAATAAGGCGTTCGACAGGGTAAGCCATACTTATTTATGGAAAATTTTGTACAAATTCGGTTTTCCACAAGCTTTGATAGACTGTTTGAAACAGTTGTACAAGACTGCTTCCTCGCGAATACTTATTAACGGGTTTCTTTCTCAGGAAATCCAAATAAATAGCTCTGTTCGCCAAGGGTGCCCAATGAGCATGGTTCTCTTTGTTTTATATTTGGAACCATTGATAAGGAATATCGCTGAGAGCATCACAGGTGTTCTTGTATATGACAAGTTCATTAGCGTGATGGCCTATGCCGACGATATTGTCGTGTTTGTGAAAAACGATTCTGAATTTGATCTCACAATGACAGTTTTCGAATGTTACAGCAAATATGCAGGTATACGTATGAACTGCAACAAATCTGTATTTCTTAGATTGAATAATGCTTATGTAGGACCTCAAAAAATAGGCGAGGTAAACAGTTTAAATGTTTTAGGTGTCAGCTTTGAGGCAAGTTGGAGTTCAATGGTGAATACCAATTATAACAGGCTTATCTCTAATCTCAAAGCTACAATGCTACAGCATAATGTTAGACGGTTGAACATTGTTGAACGTTGTATTATTTTAAATGTATACATTTTATCGAAATTATGGTATATAGCGCAAAATTGAAACAAAAATGGATCTCCAATGGGAGAATATTTGGGAAAATATAAACTCACATTTTATAAATTTTCAAGACGGGGCAAATCTGTTTGCCTTTGTAAATGATTTAATTCCAAACAAAGAAAAGCTGGAAGCCTATGGTATCGGGCATACCAGTTCAACTTCTTACGAAAAATGTAGCTTGTCGGACTCGAATGACCATCGAATTAAACGTCAAGCAAAAACAGTTTGGGATTGGTGCAGACACATCGTTCGTGCGAGATTTAAAATAGAGATTGAAGATATTGAACACGTTCTCCAACTTAAAATTCCAAGTAAGTCAAAACAGTTAAAAGCTGCATTGTGGTTAGTCTCTAAAGTCATCTTCTTTAATATGAGGGCTCATGAAGCAGGTTTGTTCACATTTAAAAGTGAAGTAAGAGAAGAAAGGTGGAATAAACGAAACCTGTTCAGAAAAGAATTCGGTAATTTATTGAACATATGTTGAATAATTAATAAGTGAGATAAATGTCGATATGTATTGTTAAATAATATATATAATATATATATAATCATAAAATATTTCAATTAAAAATGTCGGGGTGAACTTTTAGAACTTTTGAACAACTCTGTTGCCGTTTTACCGTTTCTTTCGATTGATTTAATGGTTATTCAAATGTTAACTGTAGCCATAATGTATATCAGGAGAATTTTTAAACTATTGAACAACGCGCCTTTTGATATTGATAAATGGATGATCAATCCACCAAAAAGTTGAATAGGAAATTTAATTTTCGATTAGATTGAGATAAACGACATATGACATATTCTCATATTTTTAGGAGGTTTCTTTTCGAAAATTTATCTAGACTAACACTTGAAAAGAAGCCCTCCCAGCTGGTCTAGAGGTACGATGCTTGCCTAAAAAGCCAGTCGTCGTAAGTTCGAGTCTCTGCTCGGGAGAGATTAAGAGATTGAATTGAAAATATTGACGAAACATAAAGAAAATTGTCAATAATTAGGGAAGTTGTCCGAATTTTCACTTAAAAATGTTGAAAAATTCGAGATTCAACACTGCAAAAAACTGATTTTGAAAACAAAATGTGATTCAATATATCAGTCGTCTCAGATTTCTTGAAAATTATGTTTATTAGATAAATAATTTAGTTGTTAATTGACTATAGCAGAATGGACACGCTAATATTGAATATATCAGAATGGACACTCTTGAGGTTTTTTTTACAGAAACTTTACAGAAAGCTGCAAAAAAATAGTCAAGGAATGACATTTAGGAAATCATCCAAATTTTCATGCGAAAATATTGAAACTATTGAGAAGGTTTGAGCATGAGCATGAGCATGAGCATGCGCCCGCGGTTGCTACTCTGTTATTGCTAGGTCAGCTGTATTTACACAGGGAACCAATTGATGATGTTTGGGATTAACATGCATCCTCAATGTGTAAAAACTGGTGACCTCAATCGTTTTATTAGACAATACCAGCGCCGGCCGCATCCAAATGCAGATCAAATAAGGAATGTGTATAGGAATATGATGACATGATACTCGCTTCGATGGAAGCCGAGAACACCTCTGCACTTCCACGAGAAATCACTGGGAGGTTGGATAAAAGGGTAGGGTTTGCAGCATGGTTCGTTTTGGTAAACGGTGCGCTGCCCTTAAATTTTTTAGAAGGTATAAAATATGTAGAAAATCCAGGAAAAAAGCTATATTTAAAATTATGATTTGAGTGAAATTTGCATATAAAATTTTTCATACTTTTTTTTTAACATAAGAGATAGAAATCCATCACCTTCGACGAAGTTGCTATCACTTCTAGGTGAATTGATCACTAAATCGTACACTCTAAAAGAAGCACAATAAAATACATAGAAACTTTTCCGAATAAAGTATATCACTAAAATCCAATTTGAATACGCTATCAATTTTGCGCACGAAATCAGCAAAATAAAACACTGTGCAACCCCAAGGTTAAGTTGTCGCAAAATTCGTCCATAATAATATATTTTTATACCTATAGAGATGTTTATCTATTACAACTACAACAAAAAAACTATATTGTGAACTTACATAGTACTAGATGCAATCAAAGCCAAGCAAAGGTGCAATTACTCTGGTCAGCGCACTGTACATTGGACAACAAAAGGGATAGTCGAATGACTGTTTCAGTGCGATATGACAATGCATGGTAGAACATTGCAGAAAATGCAACAAACCTTTTCCACCAGTCGTTTACTCTGTGTGATGCTGTCAGTGCTACGGACAAGGGTTATATTAGGTTTATGGTAACATTATTTTGCATAAAAATCGCGTTTCGTGGATTAACAGTCCTCGGTAAATAACTTTACAGAACAAGTTAGGCATTCCTGGCAATGTCATAAAAATGCATACAAATTCTGTTTCACAACAAACGAGTGTTTTCAAACAAAAGCAAATTTTAAATGAGTACTGCGGCAACAAGCGTATATAGAATGGTGCAAGAAATCTCAATAGAGTAATAACTATAGGAAATTTAGTTTGAAAACTCTTCACAAGCAATTTTTATTCGTTATCTATATCATGCTTGCTCTGATACAATATAGAATGCGTCGTAAACTAGATTCAGATCACGAAAAATTCAAACTAGGTAGATCATATACGTTTCGGAGGATAGAAACGAGCGTTTTATTTACTTTTACTAGCTTTACAGAATAGTATATAAGATAGGATCCCGGATTATTCGGTATGTTTATGAATTAAAAAAAGCTACATGTTGATGAGCTGAAGGCCCCAACTGAACTGAAGTGATATATATATATATATATATATATATATATATATATATATATATATATATATATATATATATATATATATATATATATATATATATATATATATAAATTTAAAATGCAATGCGCCAAGCGGAGACAAAACCAATCGACTTCCAATAAATTCAGGATTGTTTGGGGCCCCAAATAGAACAAAAAAATCTTGGTCCTGGCTTTCTGCTATCAAATTTCGTTTTTCCATAAAACGATTCCCCACCCTAATATATATATATATATATATATATATATATATATATATATATATATATATATATATATATATATATATATATATATATATATATATATATATATATATATATATATATATATATATATATATATATATATATATATATATATATATATATATATATATATATATATATATATATATATATATATAAATAAATATAAAGGGGAAATTTGCATCCAAACCCCTGAGTGTTCTAGTCTAATTGCTTCCGCAAATACCTCTTCGTTAAAGTGTGATATCCTCCACCCGCGAGGAGCTGGAGTGTTGATTCTACTCGCCACATGCGGTCTCGTTTTACAGTCTACGCTATAACAGACCGCCAGATGGTCGCTATGAGTGTAGCCATCGTCTACCCTCCAGTTCGTGATCAATCCTGGACTACAGAATGTCACATCGATGATCGACTCCGCGCCGTTTCTACTGAAGGTGCTCTTCAAGCCGACGTTGGCCAGATCTATGTTGAGCTTCGCCAAAGCCTCCAACAAGATCCGGCCTCTCTGGTTCGTGCGTCGACTTCCCCACTCAGTTGCCCATGCGTTGAAGTCGCCCGCCACTACCAACGGTGATAGACCGATCAGCTCCCCGGTGGCTCGGTCGATCATCCTTGCGAACTGCTCGGTAGACCAACGAGGCGGAGCATAGCAGCTGCAGTAGTACACTCCGTTCACCTTGGCAACCGCGTATCCTTCGTTTGAAGTTGACACTATCTCTTGAACCGGGAACCTGCTCGTCGTCCATATTGCCGCCATACCGGATCCGTCCGAAATCCAGTTACCGTTTCCGGAAGGAATTCGGTAGGGGTCCGAGATTATGGCGATGTCCGACAACGACTCAGTGACTGCTTGGTATAGCAGTTGCTGAGCCGCGAAGCAGTGGTTCAAATTTAGCTGTGTCACTCTCACGCCCGTGGCTTGCTAGTCGGCTTACCGGCCGTGCACCTCGGGCCTCCCATTCTGTGCTTTGCGTCACGCTTCCCGGCGCACGCCAAGCACTTCGGGGGCTCTCCGCAGTCTTTGCTTTTGTGGCCTGCAGCACCGCACCGCCTGCATAGGAAGCTCCTGTCAGGCCCCTTGCAGCTAAAGGACTTGTGTTCTTGCTCGAAGCATCGAAAGCAGACCTCCGGCGGCTGGTAGATGCTGAGTGGGCACATTGACCAGCCCACTTTGAGCCTCGCTACCTTTAACGCCTGGTTTGCGTCTACTGACGGAAGCCTGACAGTGGCGGTCTGGGTTCCTACTGGGCCTTTGCGCAGTCGAACTGCCTCTGGTGCCACAACCACTTCGCATTGCTCCTTGAGGGCATCCACGACTTCGCATTCCTCGGTGACTTCGTCCAGGTATTTAAGTTGTAGGGTTACCTGCGACGTGAGTGCCCGAACCTGCACTCTATCTCCAAGTGCCTCTTGGGCCAATGCCCGATAGGCTGGGCCCTTGTTTCTAGCTTCTTTGCGGAGCTCGACGATCATTTCTCCTTTGCGGGATCGGCGGATGCTACGCACATCTGTCCCCAGATCTTTGAGCTTCGCATCGCCTCTCATTGCCTTAAGGACTTCCGAGTACTTTGAATCTTCTGTCTTAAGGATGAGTGCGTCGCCCTTATTTTTAATTTTCTTCGTCGCAGGATTTGTAACCGGGTGCGGTTTTTCGGCCACCACTTTTTGGTTCCTACTCCTTCGCGGAACCGTTACCCACGGGTTACCGGGAGCCTTCTGCTCCTTGGCTGCCACCGTGGGCGTTGCTTGCGCCACTATATATATATATATATATATATATATATATATATATATATATATATATATATATAAATATATATATATATATATATATATATATATATATATATATATATATATATATATATATATATATATATATATATATATATATATATATATATATATATATATATATATATATATATATATATATATATATATATATATATATGTTATAACGAAAATGTATGTTGTTGCAACAAAACTTTGAGCCGCAATTTAATTCATCAAAAAATATTCACCGAGTTCAGTGATTCTGAGATGCGACCTTTCTTTTGATACCGAGTCATAAAAACGCTTGGGACGCAACATATATATAAATATATATATGTATATATATATATATATATATATATATATATATATATATATATATATATATATATATATATATATATATATATATATATATATATATATATATATATATATATATATATATATATATATTTATATATATATATATATATATATATATATATATATATATATATATATATATATATATATATATATATATTTATATATATGTTGCGTCCCAAGCGTTTTTATGACTCGGTATCAAAAGAAAGGTCGCATCTCAGAATCACTGAACTCGGTGAATATTTTTTGATGAATTAAATTGCGGCTCAAAGTTTTGTTGCAACAACATACATTTTCGTTATAACATATATATATATATATATATATATATATATATATATATATATATATATATATATATATATATATATATATATATATATATATATATATATATATATATATATATATATATATATATATATATATATATATATATATATATATATATATATATATATATATATATATATATATATATATATATATATATATATATATATGTATATATAGTGGCGCAAGCAACGCCCACGGTGGCAGCCAAGGAGCAGAAGGCTCCCGGTAACCCGTGGGTAACGGTTCCGGGAAGGAGTAGGAACCAAAAAGTGGTGGCCGAAAAACCGCACCCGGTTACAAATCCTGCGACGAAGAAAATTAAAAATAAGGGCGACGCACTCATCCTTAAGACAGAAGAGTCAAAGTACTCGGAAGTCCTTAAGGCAATGAGA